>NC_052633.1:47745062-47985062 GCF_016161935.1 Mauremys reevesii | reverse complement strand
TGGAATGCTATTAGAAAATAATTTGCAACCTTCTATCTGAAAAGTCCAAAATATTTTTTTAGTTTAAAAAAAAAAACACAAAAATAATTTTTGATCATGTGTATGTATTAAGAACAAAAATGACAAAGGTAAATTAATATATATATAAAATGGGATTACGTAGAAGGACTATACAGTGTGTGTTTTCTGTCTACCAAGCCAAGTAATGTACTGTAAGACACTACAGCAAAGCAGCTATTAATGAGATATTTGAAAAAATGGGTATTCTGTGCAACTAACCGCTAACTATGTCCTGTTACTGCAACCTCTCAATCAAATAACAAAATACGTTTTCCATTTTTTAGCACATATAGTTTTATGTTCTGTTAGGCAAAGGATGCTACATATTTCAATAATCTTTCTTTACATTCAGAAATCTGTAATCTTGCTCTAAACAGCATATGAATTTATAAACTGTAGTTTCACAAAATACATTGAAATTGCTACATTTCTTCATTTTTTATTTTAAAGTATATTAATAGTTTCAATAGCTCATTGTTGCTATTGGGCACCTCTAAGATGTCATAGCAATCTTTGTTCACTGATCTATTTAGAGTAAAGAAGGATGTTAATTATGGCTTATCCTTTGTAGTGTAACAAGTACTTTTTACTAACCCAGCACTGTAAAAATAAAAAAAAAGCCCCCCTTTTTTTCCATAAAACAATCCTAGACAGCAAGGGTAGTGTGTTGCTTGGGCTAAGGCTGGGCTGTTAGCTAAATTAAGCCATTGTGACTCAAAATCCTCCTTTAATAAGGTTCATGCTGTCTACAACTTCATCATTTTCTGCTGAATGATAATTACTTTATTCAATCATGTTCAAGGTTTTAGTGAAAGCTAGCATTGATTGATTAACTTCAATTACCATGCTTACATTTGCATAGATAAAAACTGCTTTTCAATTTGTGAGTGGCACGCCAGTGGAAACCCTGCGCTGATATTTGCATTTCAATGTGAACAGTGAAGAATAAAGGTGGAAGAAAGGTCTGATCAGTGCTAAGCCCTTTCTGCTTCAGTGCTCAAGCATTTTTCCATAAACACTCTTGTTATGATGTTAGTTTGTTCAAACCACTCTGAGGTAACTGAGGGAGCCTCCTGTTTACAAGCTTGCATGACAATTTTAAGGGTATGGAGTGAGGAAAGCTGAAGTCAAGGCTTCCAACAGGCAGAAGGTTTTATGCCAAGTAAATAAAACAGAAAAATTCTTCCTCTGATGCTACAATGGAAGTCCAAAATCCTGTAATATCCCTTGAAAAGCAGCCCTGTCAGCTATTGAGTGAGACTCCAGACTTTGACTTCACTCAGTCAGTGCTATTTTCATGTAGAAGTCTGGAGACTTAGCAAATGAAATACTTGCTTCCTGTGTGTCTGATTACTGATCATGTCAAAGACAAAGTCCTAACAAACAAACTTGAGACCTGCCTCTTCACATCCATCTTGCAAAGCTGTTCTAAATTGACAGTGCAGTGGTATAGACAAAGCTAGACTTGGTTCATGCTCAACCACCACAACTTCTAAAGAGTGTGGCCTGCTGTGCTTAAAGGATTAGATTTCTTGGGGCTGTTCCTTAGTTTTCTCTTCTATTAGTGCTTAGTTGAAGTGCAGCATGACTCTCCTTTTTGTATCAAGAAATGGCGAAGATCTATATAAATCTCAATATTACATTCAATCACCTCTTAATCCTTATGACACTGGCTTTTTTCCACCCTGTCAATTAAATGAATGGTGTGGAAGTTTGCCTTTCTGTGGAATCTGCCTCCAGTGGGGATAAAGCTTTTTCAATCACTACTCCATTAAATAACCCAATGGGAGTGTTATCCATGGAGAGCCCACACCTCTGGAACTTGCTTTGTCTGGCAGCCTGTCACAGCCCAGATGTCAAGGTAAAGGAAGCAGTTTTAAAATCAGCAAGTTTAAAAAAAATCAGCTACTTACATGATCTGAAATCCAGCAGCTGCGCTAAAGAGATGTTGTCAGTTCAGAGAAAGGGGTGAGGAAACTGAGTCATTTCTCAGATTCTCAATTTCAGGCACATGCTACAAAATATATTTGGTCTTTTTTGGGTCAGATTTGAAGCTCCTATGTTTAAATTTCCCTACAATCCCTGCTCTCTCAAATCAAGTAATTTAGAAGGGAATAAAGATTACAGGTTTACTGAAATGACTGCTTTAAATTGTGTATTGTGCAGCTCTGAGCACATGGCCAATACCAAATGATAATATGGAAAAACTGCCAGAAAGAGAGGGCTTAATGCTGAGCTCACTCACCCAAAGGCTAGCTTGATTAAAGTCAATGGAGTCACATCTGGGCAAAGCCAGTGTAAGTGAAATCTGATTCAAGTCTTTCTCGTACTTCCTCTGAGCCTTTCAGGAATCTTGTGTCCATTCTTCCTTCCTTAACAATACTAACTAATCACCACATTGATATACGTACTACCTTTGTAAACTACCTAAAATGTAGCAGGATATTCCAAACTTTAACATGACATATTTACAGAAATTACCTTTTAGCATCTCATTTGAGTTGCCTCAGACAAATCAGGGAGAGATGTATATTCTGTGAGCCCTGGTCTACACTAGGGGGTGGGATCGATCTAAGTTACACAACTTCAGCTATGTGAATAATGTAGCTGAAGTCGACGTACTTAGATCGACTTAACCATGGTGTCTTCACCACAATGAGTTGACTGCTGCCGCTCCCCAGTCAACTTTGCTTGCGCCTCTCGCGGCGCTGGAGTACAGGAGTCGACGGGAGAGCGCTCGGGGGTCGATTTATCGCATCTAGACTAGATGCAATAAATTGATCCCCGCTGGATTGTTCGCTACCTGCCAATCCAGCGGGTAGTGAAGACATACCCAAATCTCTTAACACATTGGTTTTTCTCTTGAGTGTCATCAACATTCCATCTTCATCTATAACAAAAAGAAAACATAAAACTATGATAATGTTGTTTCAGGACCAATATAGTCTTATAGCCTTGTTTCTGAATCACTGGCATGTTTTGGGCTACTACAAACAAAAGCCAAGTGTCATTATCAGATTTTCTCTACTGTCCTAGTTCATGAGGATGTGGGCTGTGCCAGTGGCAGAAGAGTTAAGAAGAGATACAAAGGGCAGACATACTCGATATGCAGATTTATGGACTTGCAAAAAATTCCATAATCCTTTTGTACTATTTAATTCTGGCCTTCTCAATGAGTTCATTATTAATTATTTGATATTTAATTTCCTGTCAAAATGCCTTATAGCACTGAACAACTTACCTTACCAAGCACTCACTGTATGGGATGTTAGCCCTCCTGTATGACTCTTTGAAACACTCCAAAACCATGAGTTCTTTTGTGTCTTGAAAGATATGAACCTCAATGGAAGATCATGTTTTCCACTCCTACTCTTTGCATTCTGGTAGCTCCTTCTGTGAAGCCTAAAACACTGGATGCTCTGGCCAAGTTGGATGGGCTTTGAACAAGGAGGTTCTGTTGTGATTGTTTTTGAAATCCTCCTCCTCAGACAATGCAATATTGTAAGAGCTGCTCTAAAGTCACTAATATACCACCAAGGCTGCAGGAGTCTCGCACTGTTTCTGAACCCCAGGAGGTGGTGCTTGAGTTCAGTAGTGGAGCCAGGTAATGTGAATCCACGACATGTTCCCCACTAAAATCCTCACATGTGCTAGTACCGATGGTAGCCCCCTGGGAGCACAGCATTGTGGTACTCAGGATGTGATTGTCTGGTTGGGCTCCTCACATTTCCACCCAGTCCTGCCTCTATGCTACAGAAGTGCACCATTATCTAGCTTAGTGGGCCTCCCAGGCTATAGGGTTGGGTCAAGGATTCGCCCATAACTAATTCATCCTCACAACACCTCTATACAATGGGTAAGCTTTTTCCTTATTACACATGGTGAAAGAGAGGCAGAGAACAGTGAGATGGGCACAGAGTCAAAGTGAAAACTAGAACATTTCCTGGGTCCCCTGGCACTCTCAGATGAAGGGTTTTCTGGATTTCCTGGATATCTCCCACATGCATTTTTAAGCACGTAAATGAAATGGCTTGTACAACACCAGCCATGAGCCCACTTGAGAAAATGGAGTGTAGCTGTCGCACTGTTGCTCCCAGGATATTGGAGAAACAAAGTGGGCATGGTAATAGCTTTTATTGGATCAACTTCTGTTGGTGAGAGACAAACTTTTGAGTCACACATATCTCTTCTTCAGGTCTGGGAGTAACATTTCCAGATCTGAAGGAGAGCTGTGTGTGGCTTGGAAGCTTGTTTCTCTCACCAACAGAAACTGGTCTAATAAAAGGTATTACCTCACCCATCTTGACTCTTGAGAAAATGCTCCAAAACAAGGACTACTGAGGTGGAGCCAGAAAAACTCTGGCTGTGATTAAATTGGATCATTTAAAAACTGCTGCTCCAATGACAAATCTGTGTACTTGCCAATGTTACTTTGCTATTACTGGTTGATGCTACCTATTGTATTCTTAGAAATTGTACAGATGGCACATATAGTGCATTTAGGCACGGATTTTGTCCATCTCTCTCTCAAAAGAAATATTTCTTTAAAATTATTCAAGACAGGTTGATGGACAAATCTGTCTTAGATATTTAATACTAATTTATTAATGCTTAGATGACTTATAACAATAGGAAGTCATCAGTTTGTTTTCTAAATCCTAATGCAATGGTTGCCATAAGAACACAAACTATGTGTACATTTTAATGCGTCTATGCTTCATAATTATGCATGGTTGTGTGCTGTTATAATTGACATAAAATATAAAACAGGTCAAAGAGCAGCTATTAAAACTATTTTTCATTTTGCTGCCTGACAGCCAGCCACATCAATGCCTAGTACATTTAATAGGACCATGCAAAGAATGCAAAGATAGTTATATAATTTCAACCATATTAAAGCTTCCAGAACTTGCAACCTAATTATTTCCTACAGTATCTTGTTGTAAACTATATTACTTTATTTGGAATGTATCTGTTTTCCGATTAAACAATAGAAGTATATTAAATTAGCATGGGCGGGGGATCATAAAACTTTTGGACATATTTCATAGAGGTCATTCTGTTAGGTTAAGAATTATCCCAGGCACAATGATTTTCTGCCACTTAAAATAAAAAATAATGTTAGAATTGTGCTAATTCCCTATGGCTGTTTAACTCACAGAAGTGAATTCTACCAAAGGGGTAAATGGTAGTTGTGTCCTCTTAACAATAGAATGACTGAAAAAGAAAATGCAAGAAACACTCTGAATTTATAAAATGTACCTGATGTGCAAACTGCTCTATTGATTAACAAATGTAGCTTTGGTACCAGGAAACGGGTTATATAATATACAATTTGCATATTTTTTGTTTTGTTTTGTCTTTGTCATCATTAGTGTCATTATGACATAAATGATCATCTATTCTGGTCTTTGTTTCTGGATTTTTATATTCTTTTGGGGGAATTATATTCTGTGTTTTGTGTATTCTATATCAGATACTTTAAAAACTGGGGTTGAGAAAGCTAACCCAAGCTAAAATATGCACAGTTGCATTCATCCCCAAACTTTCCAACAGAGATAATCAAGTATGCATTTCAAGTTGGTGCTGAATACCACAGCTATGCTAATCAGAACAATAGATAACACCCCATGGGGCAGATCCTTAGCTGATGTAAACTGTCCTAGGGCCAGGGAAGTCAATGGCACTACTACAATTTGCCAAAAGAGGATCTGCCCTTCAGGACCAAATACTGATGATTAAGTCAGAGTAAAAGGGGTTTTGCTCTGAGTGTTTTGGGCTTTGCATTTTTATTTTGCATTAGGTTGATTAGGTCCAAATGACAAGGAAAACAATACAGGCCCCTAATAAGCTATAGGCTCTCTTGTATCATGCATGCTAAGTCCACTTGGAGACCGGATGTTTCAGGAAACTGGCAATGGACTCTAGAATCCGTTTCAGTTGGCCAGTTCAAGTCCATTCCAAGTCAATAGTGACTGAAAGCTATCATCTGGTTTGTGGTTTATGTGGAGTAAATTTTGTAGGTTCAGTCCAATTTCCCAGCATAAAGGTGACTGTCACAAAAACTACCATCACAAGTGACAGTGGGTGGCAGTTCCAATAGGGAGGTCAAGGTCTGAAAGGGAGTGATGCCCAAACTCTGCTTTATCTGGTTGAGCACATGGGTAGGGGGAGTATAGAGAAAGATTAGTTGCTGGAGCCCATCCTGTACCTGCTGCAGCCTCCAATGTTGCTGATGTGGCACTTTCCACTATCAGTGAATTAACTTGCATTCATTTCCCTGCCATTCCTTACTTTTCTGTCCTCAGCTCTATTTGCATCACACCCCCTGCACCTTGTCCCTTCCACTCCACCAATTATGCCAGCCTGCAAGTATCATATATGCCCTCTACAATGCTACCCTTGACACGCAGAAAACCCTTTTTAAGCTGGTCTGCAGGGCCCTCCCCTCTGTGCATCAAGTCTCTTCTAAAGAACCATTTCTACAAAGATGCCCACAAGAAACTAAGCAACTGATTATGGTGAGGTGTAGGGTACTTTTGAAATAGTTCTATATATCTTATTTTTATAAAGCATTTGTATTATCAGACTATGGTCAAGTATTACTTAACTACCTTACTTGCATGTTATTCACTTTTCACGTCTATAATTCCCTCAATCTGTCTGTTTCCTTTTCCTTTTTAGAATGCAGGGATTCTGCCTTATTTTGTGTTTGTACAGCTCCTAGCTCCTGGATTCAAAAACTCAAAAAAAAAAAAATGAAAGTTGTATGTATAGGGAGAAGATGGGAATAACACTAATTGACCAAAACGAAAGTTACTCCTCCAGAATTAAATCCTGTGGAGTATATTCATCTCAAAACAGTCCAGTACATGATGCAATCAGTTACAGAAAGCATGGACAATTCAAGGCCTCTAGGCCAAAATGCTAGTCTTTCTGCTAGTCATCTAGAGTGAGATCAATAAAAATGTTTGATATTCCCTACCAGCAGCATGTTTGATTGAAGGCACAGAGGAATCAAGAAAATAAAAACTTGCAGATTCCCTTTGTTCTTTGTTGCTATGACATTATGAAAAGTAAGTACATATCTCTTGTCAAGATTTTCATTTAAACCCCTTCTTCTTGAAGTGTTGTGGTTAGTAGTGACTGCAAAAGTGGATTATATGAAGAAAAATTACTTAAAAGTGTCAGGGGGCCTCCAAAGAGTATGTGAGACAGATGGTGAGATGTCCAACTTTGAGCTTTTAAACCTCCTCTTGGAGAAAACAGTACACTTGTCACAGTATCTCATTTAACTGCAAATAGCTGCTGTGTCTTCAGATCAGTTATAATGCAAGATTCCAAGTTCAATAAATGTGGTCAGAGACTGCCACTGAAAAAAGTGCCTATATGCTTTCATCAAACTCTGTTAAATCCCTGAGCAGTATTCTGCTTTCTGCACAAAATATACAATGCCTTGTATAGGCTCTGACAGCAATTCTGCAAATCATTACATAGGTGGTAATAAAATACTTCAGCAAAATGAAGAGAAACAGATGGGATATTTTATGAAAATGAGGCAAGTAGGAAGTCTAAGAATTCAAAACACTTTTATTGCCTTAAAAATCTTACCACTGTACCAGTTACAGGGACATATATATATTCCTGTACAATAAAGAGAAAATAAAGGGAACTTCTTGTCAAACAATTATATGCACCCTACTTATTAGTAACAGACCTGTACTGGAGAACATGTTCGCTAATTGAAACAGACTTTTATAAGCATCTCAGGCATCTGAGTAGGTGTTAGCAAGGCAGAGTTTCAACACTGGTGAATAATATCAAAGGGAGTTTTTTATATATCCTGGCCTAACTCTGCCACTATGACTCATGTTGAGTTGTACCTGACTCTGCATATAGTTTCTTTGATTTCAAGGTACTGCTCAACATGGTAAGGGAAGCAAAATTGGTCCTTCCATGAACATGGAGAACTGAAAAAGAAAACCAGAACAGCCCAAGGAAAGCATTCTCTTTTCCCTGAGGTATTGGGGAGGTTAGTTGTTGACACTAGTTAGAAGAAATCTTTCTAAAAATGTACAGTGTCAGTCTATGGGAAGACACTATAGAAGTTATGGCATTAGGCTTCTATTCAAAAGCTAAAGGTTCCCAAGACAAGATTTTGGCTTCTTTTAAATGGTAGCCTTTAGAAGCACTGTATTAAATCACTCTGTGTTGACCTTGGCTGTTAGTGGATAAGTTAATCCTTGGAGCTTGCTGTGCACCTTCTTCTTCAGTGGATGTGTAATCTATTTGTCCAATAAAGGATTAGAATAATTTGCAGCTTTGGCATCATGCTGGACTCACTACTGAGATCCTGAAGAGGATATGCAGATAGCCACAGTCGATCTCAAAACATCTTTCGTATCTGGCCGGCAAGACTCCTCTCTGTCCATTACTCTCAGATGGTGATTTAGCTACAAAAGTTAATTTGCCATCTCCAAGCTGGACATCTATAATGCACTATATGTGGTGTCAGGTAAGCAAGACACAAAAGGCTACACGTGCCTCACCAATGCAGCAGCCTGTCTCCACTCAGAGGAGAGAGCTATTTAGAGCATGGGATGGTGTCCCAGAAGCTGCCCTAAATCCTCATTCACTAGGTAATTGACAATCTTAAAAAATGGTCAATTGTTTTTATTTTTTATGCTCAATGACACCTGTTAACTGACATCTTTCTGTTGCACCAGGGAGCCATATAGCACCATGAATAATATGGAGTTACTCTCATGGGAATAGGGAGTAACAAGCTAAGAACAAGTATCAGAGGGGTAGCCGTGTTAGTCTGGTTCTGTAGAAGCAGCAAAGAATCCTGTGGCACCTTATAGACTAACAGATGTTTTGCTCATGCTGCAAAACATCTGTTAGTCTATAAGGTGCCACAAGCTAAGAACAGTGATCACAGCTGAGAGGTGACTGCTAATATAGGCTTCATATAAATATATATATAAATTCATATAAATATATTAGGGAGTGTTCTATGTTGTCATTTTCTTTTAATAGATCCTGTATAGGGGCAAAGTTTTAGGGCCCAACTTTCTTCTTGAAGTGATTGCTCGTGTGTATTCCACAATAGGTGTGCATGCTTGCCATGGGCACTGGTGCCAGAAGTTTTCCCCCTAGCGGTACCTATAGGAGGGAGCGCCCCCCCCCCCGCAACCCCTGGAGTGGTGCCTGCCTGGCACGGTATAAGGGGAGCTGCACGCTCCCCCCGCCCTCAGTTCCTTCTTGCCACCAGTGAAGGTGCGTCGGAACTGCTCTGTTCCAGTTTTGCTGTAGCTTGTCCCCAGAACTGTTTGTTCATTAGCTGTTCAACGTTAGTACCTGTAGTTAGTTAGCTGTTTAGTTAGTCAGTGAGCCATGGCTGGGGCATGCCCAAGGTTTGTCGTGTGGCTCTTGCAGGCGTTCTATGCCAAGGAGTGACCCGCACGCAGGAGAAACCCATATCAGCGAAAGGTGCAAGATTTGCACTGCTTGGGAGAAACCCATATCAGTGAAAAGTGCAAGATTTACAAGTCGTTTAAGCCTCGGACCAGAAGAGAAAGGGACATTAAGCTCCAGGACATCCTGATGGAGTCGGCGCTGGCCCCAACCCTGGCACGCTGCTCTGAACCAGTATTCGGCATCGCGACATCAGTACGCAGCAACCCTCCGGTACCATCGACCAGTCAGCACCGCTCCCCGTCCACGGGGCATGCCAAGAGGGCCAAGAAGACTCCCTCTTCACAGCAGCACTGAGGGAAATCTGGGACAGAGGCTAGGCCCATGTCAGGCAGTCCTCAATCCCCACCTGGCCTCAGGCCTCCAACTCAAGCTGAGCGGAGTAGCCTGGCCCCTTCGGAACAGGCCTCTCTGGATGTCCAGATGCCTTCCATGCCTGAAGCCCTCCAAGTGGCCCGGGATGTCATGTCCATGCCGGTGCCTGGAGCACTGCCGATGTCGGCCCCATGCTCCAGAGGCAAGCTGCCGCTGGGATCCCCGCAGCTGCCTCTGGCCTGGTACCAGCCTTGATCAAGGGAACATTCCTGACACCAATCACAGCCCAGAGACTGCTCGGGGCAGAGTCCAGGTGGATCACCCTCAACACCGACCAGACTGTCTGGCTTGGTTCCGTCCAGCTGGGACTCAAGGCACCGCTTGTCCTCAAGGAACGAATATTGATGGGACCGTGGCGGGCGTTGCCGCCGGTCCTGGTCTCAGAGAGGGTACCGCGGTCAGTCACGACACGATTGTCGACGCAGTTCCTGCTCGGACTCCCGCTCCAAGTCTCCACCAAGACATCACAGCCCTGGGTGTCGATTGCTGGCGTCTCGCTGTCACAGGTCCTCCCATCGAGGCTGTTCGCGGAGCAGCTATTACCATCGGTACCAGTCTTCCACGTTGAGATCGTGGTCCCATGGCCATCGTAGATCCCAGCACCGCTGCTCCTCCTGGTCCAGGGACAGAAGCGGATCTTATGCGAGCCTGGTCTCCATCCGTAGCTGTCCCTCGATGGGCCAGGCCGGCCAACCCGGACAGCTGTTCCCACCAGTGCCACAGCAGGTGCAGTGGCACCAAGCATCGTGGCCGGCCAAATGGTACCGGTGGGCACCGTGGCCTCCGGCACAGCCACCGGTAGGGGCTCGCTCGGTGGCTGGAGCTTCGGAAGCATCATCGGCCTCCCTGTCCAGACCCCCGAGGAAGGAGTTGGTGGGACATATGTCCTCGGCACCGTGCCCAGAGTCTGACCAGGTGGTGGACCCTCTGGTGCCAGCCAACACCCAGAGCACCGCACCAGCCTCTTGGCCCCGCCCAGAGGAGGTGATTGCGGCCCTGCCCCCCAGTGTTCTGCAGGAGGACTCTAGGGCCCACCAAAAACTCTTAAGGAGGGTGGCAGCGAGCCTACACTTCCAGGCAGAGGAGATGGAAGAGCCCTTGGACTCCCTGTTTAACGTCTTGTCCCCATTGGCACCAGGTAGGGTGGCCATGCCTCTCCATGAAGGGGTGGCTAAGATTTCAAATGCCCTGTGGCACACATCAGCCCATCTCTAAAAAGGTGGAACATAAGTACTTTGTACCCACTAAAGGGCAGGAGTACTTTATACCCACCTGGCACCCAACTCCTTGGTGGTCGAGTCAGTCAACCATAGGGAATGGCAGGGTCAGCCAGCCCCAACCCCAAAGAACAAAGACTCTCGGAGACTGAACTCTTTTGGAAGAAAAATTTATTCATCTTCGAGCTTCCAGTTATGAGTGGCGAACCATCAGGCTCTCCTAGGCTGGTACGAATTCAATTGGTGGGGCTCCCTGCCTAAGTTTGACTCCTTCCAGGAGTGCAATAGGAAGGAGTTTAAAGTGCTAGTGGAGGAAGGGACAGCAGCTGCTAGGGTGTCCCTGCAGGCAGCCTCAGATGCTGCAGTCACGGCCGCGTGATCCATGGCCTCTGCGGTGTCCATGAGACGGCTCCTACTCTCTGGGCTGTCCACTGAGGCGCAGTCTTCCATGCAGGATCTCCTGTTTGATGGGAAAGCTGTTTGTGGAGGAAACAGATACATGGCTGCATGGCATGAAAGATTCCCGCACAACCCTCCAGACTCTGGGCCTCTATGTCCCGGCTCTGGAAAAACCTAAATTCAAGCCGCGGCAGACTCCTGCCCAGGCTGCCCTCCCGAAGTACGAGGCCACCCATAAGAAGCAGCGGGACTATAAGAAATGCCCTCAGAGGCAGTCTTGGCCTGCCCCCCAGCCTGGGTCCTCCAACAGCAAGCAGGCTGGGAAAAAGCATTTTTGATGGGACACTTGGGGGCACCCCGCCAGTCCTCATCAGGGAACCACCCCCAATAAAGCTTTCCTTCTCTAACCGGTTGTGTGCAGGGGCGGCTCCAGGCCCCAGCACTCCAAGCGCGTGCTTGGGGCGGCAAGCCGCGGGGGGCGCTCTGCTGGTCGCAGCAGGGGCAGCAGACAGGCTGCCTTCGGCGGCTTGCCTGCGGGAGGTCCGCTGGTCCTGCGGCTTCGGTGGACCTCCCACAGGCGTGCCTGTGGAGCGTCCGCTGGTCCCGCGGCTTCTGGACCTCCCGCAGGCATGCCGCGGACCCTCTGCAGGCAAGCCGCCGAGGACCAGCGGACCCTCTGCAGGCAAGCCGCCGAACACAGCCTGCCTGCCGTGCTTGGGGCGGCAAAATGCCTAGAGCCGCCCCCGGTTGTGTGCTTTCTAACCGGAATGGTCACAGCTAACCTCAGACTTATTGGTCCTCAACACCATTTCCCATTTACTTCCTCTATGCCTAACCACCCACCGCCCCCGTTCTTCTTGGGGGACCCCTCACACAAAGCTCTGCTCGAGCAGGAGGTGGGGCGGCTCCTGGAACTAGGCGTGATAGAGGCAGTGCCCAAGGAGTTCCTGGGCAAGGGGTTCTACTCTCGTTATTTCCTTATCCCGAAGGCCAAAGGGGGGGCTCAGGCCCATCCTGGACCTCTGAGGTCTGAACCAGTACATGATGAAGCTCAAGTTCCGCATGGTTTCCCTGGCCTCTATCCTCCCCTTCCTGGATCCCGGGGACTGGTACACTGTCCTCAATCTACAGGACACGTACTTCCACATCCACATATTCGAGGGGCACAGACGCTTCCTCCGTTTTGTGGTGGGACAGAATCACTACCAATTCACGGTCCTCCCGTTTGGTCTGTCCACTGCCCCCAGGGTGTTTATAAAATGCATGTTGGTGGTAGTGGCCTACCTCAGACAGTGGGGGGTCCAGATATTCCCCTATCTGGACGATTGGCTTGTCAAGGGCACCTCTCGGTCATGGGTGAGGGATCACGCTCCTGCCAGACAGGTTTGAGACCCTGAAAGGTCTCATAGACTCAGTCACAAGGTTGCCAGTGACAACAGCCAGGGTTTGCCTGCAACTCTTGGGTCACATGTCAGCGTGCACGTACGTGGTCCATCACACCAGACTCCAGCTCTGGTTGGCCTCAAAGTTCTCCCAGGCCATAGACAGGATGGACAAGGTCCTCACCGTGCTGGACTCTGTGATCGGATCACTTTGTGCATCCGTTCCCGTTATGAACTGGCAGGTGTTCCCCCACCACCCATTGTGTGAGGGCTCACTCGACTCAGGCGCAGGCCTCATCAGCTGCCTTCGTGGTGCACATCCCCATCCAGGACATTTGTAGGGCCTCCACATGGTCTTCGGTTCACATGTTCACCTCGCACTATGCAATTGTCCCCCAGACCAGGGATGATGCCGGGTTTGCCAGGGCTGTCCTCTAGCCTGGGAACTTGTGAACTCCTACCCACCTCCAGAAGGTATAGCTTGGAATCACCTATTGTGGAATACATATGAGCAATCACTCAAAGAAAAAAAGACAGTTAGTTACCTTTTCCGTAACTGGTGTTCTTCGAGATGTGTTGCTCATGTCCATTCCACATCCCGCCCTCCTTCCCCTCTGCCGGAGTTGTCTGGCAAGAAGGAACTGAGGGTGGGGGGAGCGCGCAGCTCCCCTTATACTGCATGAGACAGGCACCATGGGGGCGCTCCTCTCCATGGGTACTGGTAGGGGAAAAACCTCCGGCACCAATGCATGTGGACGAATGCAGTATTATTCCCTATAGTGTAATATCTAGTGCTCTGGTTTATCTACATTTGAATCAGCCAAGCAAAGGAGTGGTAGACTTCCAGAAGAATAAAGAGAAATATGGCATACACAGGGACTGGAAGCTATAGTAGAAGAGCAGGCCAAGCCATATGGAATTCTGTATATCTGTAGTAAAATCTTAAAAATCACAGAGCCGCCTAATGGTGAGCAAGGAGCTAAGTATAGGGGAGAGATGAAAAAATAAAGAATTCCCATAGTCTGTTAGAATGGCAATGAACGCTTGCAGGAGGATGCAGTGTACTTGAGGGAACTGTTAAGATTTGTTTTATGACTGCAGTCATGCCTCCTCAGCTTCATGGGTTGTAGGACAGGTCAGAAGCCAGTGACCCCAAGGACCTGTCTGATCATAACCTATTGTAGTGATGCTGTGGATGCAGCTGCTTGGACTGATGATGTGTGGGTCTAATAGCTCTGTGCACTTCTTGTATGAAATCTGGCCTTCAGCCCGGGGAAAAGGACATTATCACTCTCTCAAATCCCCCAAACGGGGAGGGATTGGCTGGGAAAAAACGTGGTACTCTTGCCTGTTACTCACTGTATATCAGCGAGTATCTGTCGTTCAGGTGGGTTTGGGTGTTCTGCTCGCTGTTAGTACCCTGTCTGAGGACCAAGCCTGGGCGATTTAATTATTTAATGTGGTGATGCCATTATCTTGCGTGTGTTAATATGACTGCAGTCAGATTGCTCACATGTTCGTTGTTCATTTCCCAGCCAGCTGATAAGTCTCAGATTTGCCTGCTATTCCACACACTTGGTAAGGAATCTCCTGATGCAGAGTATGGAATGATGATGAAAGTTGCAGTGACACTGTAGACAGCTTCCCAGTCTGTTTTGAATAATGAATCTCAGAGTAAGGTGACTCTGCCTTACCATCTGAAGCACATTGCCAATACCGAGCTTTCTGATGATAGGGATCTTTGGTACATCCATGAAAGTAAGCCACTTCACATAATATTTAGTTCAGTTCAGTAGGTCAGAAACTTGGGGAATCTTAGTTATGTTCAGTAAGCTTAAACTCAGCTGCCCCATAGACTATTTGTTATGTAGACTTTGGATTATGCTAGCCTAAACCGCAGCTTTTACACTTAAAATTCTTTAAAGTGCGGATTTAGAAGCATATAAAAGCTCTAGATTCCATTACTGTAAAATGTATCAGAAAAGTGTTGAGCTAGGTAATTACCTTAATCCAACCGAAATAGTTGGTCACAGTATACATTAGATGAGCATCTAGAGTCAGACTCGATCATGCAGTCAACCCGAACAAAATTAGCTCTGCAACGGAGGGCTAGGTTTTTTAATTAGTTCACAGTGGCAAGGACATTTAATGTTTCCAAAGTCAAGTGCAAATTCTACAAGTGACACAATTCAAGAAGACTTCATAAGGGTTGAATTAAGCCTGGCCTGGCCTCCCACAGTCACATGCAGCATCTAAGGCTAACTTAATTTATCCCTTACTGTTAGCGTCCCTACTAACTTCCATAGACTGAGCCGTAATAAAAAGTAATGGTATGATTAACTTTATAGTAATAAGCTATTGCATTCAAAATACACAATTAAGTCTAATTTTCGCTGAACTACACAAAAGCTGAAAATATAATAGCATTTCCCAGTCAGTTGACAGTACATTTTAGTGCACTGTAATTGGCTACCCTGGCTTGTGCAGGTTTAATAAAATAAATGGGATTCATGAAAAAGCTCAATGGTCACTTAGCAATTGTTTCATTTCTGTTGTATTGTCTTCAGGTTAGAAAATCCCTTTATTTAGTGTTTTTAAATATTTATGGGACACAGCTTGAAGCACATGGCACTTGGCCTACTCATGCTAAACACACAAGTGAATAACTTACTGAAATAAAAGGAAACACAAAGTTAATGCTAACCTTGAATTGCTTTCATGACAATTATCACTTAGCCCAGTATAAAGGAGACTTTGTAGTCTATTGAAAAGCTACAGCATTGAATTATTAATTATTATTTCATAATAGAGAATGCACAAATACTTGTGCACAGTAAAGCTGAACCATGCTCTCTCACAGCTGGCACATGTTGACTGGCTGTGAGAGGTTGGAAAAAACTTACCTGGTGAGTACTGCTGTTTTGCTAATAACTAAATAAGCTGTCAGTGCTACATCTTAATGAAATCACTTTTCTTGCCTCTGCTTCAATGCTACTTCAAGTGTATCTAACACAAATACTGCACCAAAGTGCATGCAGCTTATTTTTAAATGGTGTGTGTACGAAACGCTGTTTTCCATTTGTTCTGTTCTCAGCAGCATGGTTCCAGTCCCAATCCCCAGTTCGAACCACTGGGCCAGATAGTCAAAGTTCTCGGCAGTCAGCAGCAACCATTGTTTTCTTG
Source organism: Mauremys reevesii (assembly GCF_016161935.1). Lineage (NCBI taxonomy): Eukaryota > Metazoa > Chordata > Testudines > Geoemydidae > Mauremys > Mauremys reevesii. The sequence continues at coordinate 47,968,969 of NC_052633.1, read as the reverse complement.
AGCACTTTTGAAAATCTGGAGGCTTAATTTAGGTGCCTAAATGGAAGACAAACTCTTTTTTGAATATTTGGCCCATTCTACTAGTGTATAGACAGAGCAGCTGTGTGCGAGCACGCACTCAGAAATGACAAAGCCTAGAGTGAGGAAGTGTAAACAAATATTAAAGTATTTCTGCCAGGCCATTCCATAGTGTACTACGGTATGCTACGTTCTATGGTTAGGGGTGTGTGTGTGTGTGTGTGTGTGTTCTGTCTTCTTCCTGTATGCTGCTCCAGATCTGCGCAGACAGCTGGCACAGCAGATGTTGAGCGAACCACACAATGACCACAAGATCCATTAAGGCACAAAGGCACCAGACCAGGTTTATTGTCGACAAGGAATGGTAATAGCACCTGGCAGACTCTATGAGGATACTAAGATGGGTGCCCGTGAGAATGGACACAGCTCAGTGAACAGCGGGACTTTCCATTTCCCCCTCGGCTGAACAAAAATACTCTAATACAAACAAGTTACGTACTGCCTCTGACATGGTTAGTTACTCCTGCCTGATGTGGCTAGTTGTCACCCATCACCTTGTATATGTTGGTTCAATTAAAACATCGCTGTTACATACTGTCATCCTGATCTTATCTTTCGAAAGGGGTCGGTGTGTTCCTGTTATCCGTGGGGAATGTTTTTGTACTATTGTTAATATAAAAACGTTCTGGTACCAATTAATATCAAAATGTGTTTTGCATAAGTACTCTGTGCTTAGCACTCCTTAAAAATGTGTATTTCTGCAATGTCAGCCTTGTTCTTGCCAACTTCTGTAAGCAGGTCCTGCCTCATACCAGGCCTTTAATACAAGGGCTTATGTCTCAGGCTCTTTTCCTATTGCACGTACTATTACATTTTTAAAAGGAAATTTTAAAAGTTTAATAATTTTATTCATACTATTTTTCAAATCCCTCAACCAGACAGCCTCAGTACAGGCCTTACAGAAAGAAAGAAAAATGCTAAATACCTTTTGGAATCTTCTAACAATGAACTAAAACTGTTTTTGTATAAATAATAGCACCCAGGACTAAATACTCTACATCTGAGACCTTTCTGATTTCCAGGGAAATTCTACCTTGAGGAGAAAGACACAAACCATTGTTGTGGTTTGGAATGTTAGAAGTGCTCCATTAGAATACAGGTGAGATGGTCAAATATCTCAGTTCAGTGCTACCTATATGGTATGTGTGTATAGTCTGATTCCCCATTCTTTAACAGTAGTGTAATTGTGTTGAAACCAGTGATGTAATGAAGCGGAGAATCAGTGTGCATTTCACTCTCTCAGTACCTGATATGTGTTACTTAGATTTTAATTGGGATATCCGGCATCCGTCCTTGCCCTCCTAGCCACGGATTTCTACTTTGCTCATTCTTTCAGCCAGGATGTAATAAATCTTACTGAGAGGAAAAAATAAGATTACTTTATCTGGTCCATCAGTCTTTCTCCCCAGGTAATTTGGAATCCCAGGGATGTTTTCTAGCAAGAAAGATGGACTGTATGACTGACTAATCTTTTCTCTTTCTAACTAGCATGACCCCTTGCCAGAGACTCTTCCAACATATGACCATTGAGGTTCCCATGTGCTGGTTCTAAATAAATATTTTTGAAACAACCAAATCAGAATGCTCAGTGATGACAGCTCTGCAGTCTTTTTGGTGCACTTGATTAAAACAATAGGACAAATCCAGCACAAAGGATCTAGGCAAACTATAGGAGAAGAACATAGAAGTAAATTAAGCAAGCATCATGTAAGCCAATAAGGGCCTGGTTGGCAGAACTTGCCTCTCTAATCTACAGCTGTCTATGCTCTAATCCTTGTATACATCAGAGGATATAATTCTGATCCTGAAAACGTGTGCATGTGCTTAACTTTGCCCTTGTGAACAGTTTCATTAAAGTCATTGTGACAGCTCATGCGAACAAAGTTAAATATGCAGGATAGGGACCTACATTTATAACCTAAGAATGTTTGATTCTGGAGTTCACATATCTGATCCTGCTCACTTACACCACTGTAAATCGGGAGTAACTCCACTACAGTCAATGGAGTTACGCAAGTGTAAGCATGAAGTGAGATAAATCAGATACTTCGGCCTGACACTGACCGGCAACTTACAGCCACTTACACTATTGGAAATCACTACGGTAGCGTTTTACATTCACTCCATACTGGTGTTAGTGACATAGAGAATAAAGTCCTGTATATTTTAAGCCATTTTATTTTGTATATAAAATTAAGGCTGTCAAATGATTAAAAAATTAATTGTGATTAATCATGCTGTTAAACAACAATAGAATACTATTTATTTTAAATATTTTTGGATGCTTACTATATTTTCAAATATACTAATTTCAGTTACAACAGAATACAAAATGTACAATGCTCACTTTATTTTTTATTACAAATATTTGCACTGTAAAAAACAAAAAGTTTTTTCAATTCACCTCATACAAGTACTGTAGTGCAATCCCTGTATCATGAAAGTTGAACTTACAAATGTAGAATTATGTACAAAAAAATCTGCACTCAAAAATAAAACAATGTAAAACTTTAGAGCCTACAAGTCCACTCAGTCCTACTTTTTGGTCAGCCAATCGCTCAGACAAACAAGGTTAGTTACAATTTGCAGGAGATCGACCATTCCAGAGGACATGCATCCATGCTGTTGATGGGTTCTATTTGATAACGATCCAAAGCAGCGCGGACTGACACCTGTTCATTTTCATCATCTGAGTCAGATGCCACCAGTAGAAGGTTGATTTTCTTTTTTGGTGGTTTGAGTTCTGTAGTTTCTCCATCAGAATGTTGCTCTTTTAAGACTTCTAAAAGCATGCTCCACACCTCATCCCTCTCAGAAATTGGACGGCACTTCAGATTCTTAAACCTTGGGTTGAGTGCTGTAGCTATTTTTAGAAATCTCACATTGGAACCTTCTTTGATTTTTGTCAAATCTGATGTGAAAGTGGTCTTAAAACGAACATGTGCTGGGTCATCATCCAAGACTGCTATAATATAAAATTCATGCAGAATGCAGGTAAAACAGAGCAGGAGACATACAATTCTCCCCCCAAGGAGTACAGTCACAAATTTAATCCATGCATTATTTTTTTAATGAGCATCAGCAGCATGGAAGCATGTCCTCTGGAATGGTGGTCAAAACATGAAGGGGCATATGAATGTTTAGCATATCTGGCATGTAAATACCTTGCAATGCAGGCTACAAAAGTGCCATGCAAATGCCTGTTCTCACTTTCAGGTGACATCGTAAATAAGAAGCAGGCAGCAGTATTTCCTGTCGATGTAAACAAATGTGTTTGTCTTAGTGATTGGCAGAATAAGAAGTAGGACTGAGTGGACTCATAAGCTCTAAATTTTTACACTGTTTTGTTTTTGAGTGCAGTTATGTAACCAAAAAAATCTACATTTGTAAGTTACACTTTCATGATAAAGAGATTGCACTTGTATGAGGTGAATTGAAAAATACTATTTCTTTTATCATTTTTACAGTGCATATATTTGTAATAAAAATAGTAATACAAAGTGAACACTGTGCACTTTGTAGTCTGTGTTGTAATTGAAATCAATATTGAAAATGTAGAAAAACATCCAAAAATATTTAATAAATTTCATTCGGTATTTTATTGTTTAAGTGCGATTAATCACGATTAATTTTTTGAGTTAATTGCGTGAGTTAACTGTGATTAATTGATAGATAGATATTAGGACTATCTATCTAGAGATAGATATAAATATAAAACAGGAATAAGGGAATTACGTGATTTGTTCTTGAATAATTTTTTTAAATTAAAACCTGGAAAATCAATCCTGAAGGGCATTTTATTGTTTCAACTTGTATTTCTAAGTTGAATGTTAGTTGTTACCAATTCAGATAGACTCCAACTTCATGAAATTGTGTCATTTCACAGAACACTCACGGAAACATTTTCAGATGCATAAAATTCTGGATCCTTGACCACTCTTTTATTGAGCAATGGACCCTAAGTGATGACATCTATTGTCAAAGGCATCTTCAAAAAAAAATGCAGCAATTTCTGAAAGAGAAATGACATTGTCTTTTTAAGTAATATAACAGTTGTGCAATTTTCTGCTTTTTGACCGTTTTTTATTTCCTGTGGGTTTTAAGTAGAGACCTCCAATTTAAAACCTATTATTCTGTAGACCACTTCCTCCTCTCCTCCCCTCATGTAACCTTGCTCTAGTCTCTGCCCTGTTATTTTTACACTTGTTCATTTTGCTTAGCATCATATTCTATTTAAGAATATATATGGTATATGTATGACACTCTCTCATATATTTACATGTTAAAGATGACAAAGCTTTACATTCTCCTATATATCAACGCATTGCTTCTCAGAATAATAAATGTTTGCTCTTTATTGTAGCAGAAATTATTTCAACATGTGGTTGTGCTCATTTTCCTCAGAAAAAAATTCAGTGATAATTGAGCCTCACAACCAAAGAAAGCATTTTATGGGGAAGAAGTTCCCTCCACTCACAGGGAGAGAACCCACAAAGGAAGTTTCTTCTGGAACCTTTAATATAAATGTACATATTCCAGTTGTCTTGCAAAGCACCACAAAGTTGCTAATATGGGTGCAAGGACTGCATATCAGGGTCTGTCTACATTGCAATCATCAGGTGTGATTGCAGCTTGTGTAGACCTATCCGAGCTAGCTTCAATTTAGCTAGCTCGAGTACCAGAGCGGTGAAACATTGGCAGCATGGGCTCCAACTTGGATAATTACTTGGACAGCTTCATAGCTTCGATACCCAAGCTAGCTAGATTAAAGCCACCACAGATGTATATCCAGTCACAGCCCGTGATTACGGTGTAGACACTCAGACACAGAGAGGAGTAAAACATTTGTGAAGGGGATGCTCAGATTCCACAGTGATGGTTGTTGGATTAGTATGCAGAGAGCTAAAGGATTTTTCCAAAGCTATCATTTTGTGTATGGGCAGGGAGTATATTGGCCCCTGGTTATTACTCTTTCATGAAGAGTACTGCCCCAACTAGCGTATTATCCGGGGGGAGGGGGGGAACCCTCTTTAGGCTGGGAATTTGGGTTAGATAAAAATATGTTGAGAATTTTTTCAAGATTAACACCTAACTTCACTTTTCTTGAAGTATTGTGCTTAGTACTGACTGCCACTGGTGGACTCCATGGTTTAAATTAATTTAAATTTATCAGGGTTGCAGAATCAGGCCCTAGTTTAATATTCGTTCTTGCATGTTGACTGCAGATTGGGACTGTGATAATTTGATGTCTCACCGGGACATCACTGTTCATGTTCCCAACAGGAATGATGAGATTGCCAAGAAAAGTGACAAATTAATCAGCATTATTCTTTTGCCTTAGAAGTAACCAGATCACTTCTCAGCAGTATATTTAAAATGCAATCTGTTGCTATAGTCAATAGTTGGTAATGTTTACCTTTCTTTTATTATGAGTTTTCTTGTGATTTGCAATGAGGTATACAAGAAAGGGGCTTAAAATTAGCAATAACAGTCTGTGGGGCTGTGCCATTAACAGAAAATGGGTGGGACCATGTGTAAAGCTGGTTAGTTAAGAGCTGCTAAAGTGTGTGGGTCAGATCGTTTTTAACATTAATCACCTGTGGGTCTGACTCAGTGGTGTGGGTGGTGTGGTATAATGTGATTTGTTAGAGTGTGAGCGTTTTATAACCATCATTTGCGAGTAAATTACTTAGCAGTATTCTGCTTTATGACTGGCTGAAGAAACTTAGTTGATGGTATAATATAATTTATTTCCATGCATAAGTGAGTGACCTTCATATCGTACTCTGTCTCTTGTGAGTTATTATGGGCCATTCCCTCACTAGTGGAAATGAATTGTGCTTTACCACTGCCCAGTGTTTTGTGCACTTTCTCCCACTAATTACATATTTACAGCATAGCTAAGCCATAAGACTGATTCTGATTTGCTGATGAAGATTACATGCCGTGTGATTATTTATGCATGTGCACAGCTCTGAGAATATTTTAGTGTTCAAAACAGGTGAACCCTACTTTATCTAGTTTCTTTTGTCTGGTGGCAATAGAACCACAGATTGAATCCTAGAACTGGGAAAGAAGTATTGGGCCATTGTGTCATTTCCCTGCCATGTAGGATTTTTCCATACAGGACTTTTTCTAGTGTTTTTTCTAGACTAGTTGTCATGGTCTGAACCCTCACTTGAAACTGGGCGGTTTCAAAGTGAGGACCAGCATGCACCAAAACTAAAATCCTAGTTTTAGATCTAGTAGGCCACACACACAATCATTAAAAATGGATTGAAGAGCCCCAAATCCATGGAGTTCTTACACCCAGGAGAAACAAACCATTCCCCTTCTCTTTCCCTGAGAATCCACCCAAGGAAAAGAAAAAGTCCTTAATAGAAAAAAAAAGAAATTTATTAAAGAAAAAAAAAAAACAGAATATCTAATCAGCCCAAGCTGGACACTCATAGGAATACCTTATCAATCTCTGGAGAGAAATCCCCCTCCCCTTTCTCAGTAAAAGCAAATACAGCAAACAAGAATAAGCATTTTTAACAGCAAACACACAATTGCAAATGTAGAAAAAAAATCTAATAAGAACTTCTCACCAATACTAATTAATACTATTAATTAATTAGTAGAAAGAAGGAGGAGAAGAGACATGACTGTGACTGATTCAAAAAGAAAAAAGACAAACACAGACACACAGACAACAGCTTCCCTCCACAGAGATTTGAAATTATCGTCTCTGATTGGTCCTTTGGTCAGGTGGTCACCAGGTACACTGCATACACCCTTTACAGTAAAAAAGATTTAAAGAACTGTAAAATAAACAGATAAACAAAACACATGCACTATTACATATACTACTAAGTATGTAAACAAAAAAATATTTGATGAAGAAAAAACTTTGATCAGTGGAAGGACTTCCCCAACCTGTCTTGGTTTGTTGACCCCCCAGATGCCCACATGGGATGTCCCCCCAAGCTTAAGAGCTTGTCCCACTTAGTTGTTTGAACTACCAACTGTCTTTGAGGATGCTGGCCTTCCTGGTGTCCACCAAAGAATGTGTCCTAAAGTCCTTGTTTTACAACAACAAAAACTGGGGATTTTGGCTTCCTGCTCAGTCTGGAACTGTTTCCTTGAAGCTGGAGACACTAGTTCCTCCCTAGACTGGGTGGACTTTGGCTTCCTCTGGAAGCCAGCCATGTGAGTGATGAGTTTTCCATTGAATGGAATAATTGTTATAGACAGCAAAAGTCCACTTTCTGACCAGTCTTTGTTACTGGTTCAGATGCTGTGTACCCATGGCAGGTTATTTTAAACTTTTCTTTCAGGCTCAGTGTCCTCACCTGCCATGTAGGAAATTTGAAAAAAAAAACTTTTTTTTGCAAATGTGTGTAGTGCTGTTTGCTGATATACTGAGAGACCAAAAAAAAACTGGTTTGTTCCTGAAATCTGTTTTCAAAAAACATCTTTCCCTCTACTAATCCCAAACCTGTTCTTCTGGCTGGATGGAAAAGTGAGGACCAGCATGCCACCATGTCAAATCCTAGTTTAGATCTAGTAGGCTGCCACACTCAATCATTAAATGTGGATTGAGACACAAGACCAACAAGTCCTTAATAGAAAAGAAAAAAATTATTTAAGACTAAAAAAAAATACAGAAATCTATGAGAGCCAAAGCTGACACTCCATAGAATAACCTTATCAATCTCTGGAGAATCCCCCCCCCCTTTCTCAAAAAAAGCAATATCAGCAAACAGGAATATAAGCATTTCCTTTACACACAAACAAACAAAAAATAAAAAACAAAAAATAATAGAAAATCTAATTAATTAATTTAATACTCACTATAGTAGAAACTACTACTCCAGAACTTGGAGACATGACTGTCCTAGATTCAAAAAAAAAAAAACAGAACACAGACAAGAACACAGACCACAGAGATTTGAGATTTGAAATTCTCTCTTCTGTCCTTTGGTGTCCTTTGGGTCAGGGTGGTCACAGGTACTCTTAATACTAACTTTACAGGTTAACCCTTATGACACTAGTTTTCAATGTGCTAACTGATGAAGCTTCTGCCACTTCCCTTGGACACTCTTGCACAATGTAATAGTTCTCATAGCTGGGAAGATTTTTCTGATACTCCACTAGAATTTTTGTCTTTACTTCTGGGGAGACATGTTGGTACCATCCTAAATAATTCCTTTCCCTTCTTGTTAGTTAGATGCTTTAAATATTTACAGTCTGTCATGTCATTCTTTGGTCATATCTTATCCTTGGTACATGTGCAGAGATACTAGATTATAGATGCAGCTGGTGTCACTGCCTATCATCAGAGTTGCCTGACACTTCCCATTGTAAGACCTTATTTTTCAGTTTCTTATAATGTTCCAACCTTTAACTCTTTGGTCTGAAATTTTCCATGCTGGGTTTCTGCCTTAGGCTTAACTTCTTTGGAAAATTTCAGCTTTCTGTTATCTCATCAGTTAAATACCCCACAAATTCCACACTGAGTATGAACATGGCAGAACTTTCCCTGCAATTGCAGCTCTGGACTGCTGTGAGCTGTGCTGGGTCCGTTCACCTGAACTGAGAGCAAGGAGATTGTCTCTTCTGTACTTTGAATGGCGCCCCTCTTCCCCAAGGCAAAGTGGAGGAGGAAGCTGCTTGCTTCAAATGTAGAGGGGACAGGAGCTGGATGTGCCACAGGTGTGGGCTGGGTGAGTAGATTAGGACAAGGGGACGGGAGGTGGAGAGGGAGGCAGGTGGTGTTGAACTGGGACTTAGGGCTGGTGTGGGGAGAAGGAAACAAGGCCTGGGAGCTGGCAGAGGGAATCTGGACTGGCTGGTCAAGGAGGCTGGGGAGAGAAATGGCAGGGAGGGACTGGGAGACAGTTACTGGGAGTGGGAGACAGCTCAGATGAGGAGCCAGGGGAGACTGAGAACCAGTATGATGGGGGAAAGAAGGAAGTGGGAGAGATCTGATGAAAAGGCCAAGGATGCTGCGGGTGGGAAGAGCTGTGACTGGCTGAGAAAAGACCACTGGGAATCTGGGACAAAGCTGGGGGGAGTGGCCAGGAACACTGAGAATGGACAAGGATCCTGGAGAGGGAAATTGGGACTGGGAGCTAGTGTGGACAAGGAACATGGGCGGTGGGAGGTAACTGGAGGTCAGGATGGGGTGTAAAGACATCAGATCATGAGCTGTCGGGGTGGGGAGGGGACTGGGACTGGCTGGGTGAGAAGACTGGGATGGGGAGTGTCGAGACTAGGACTGGGATGAAAAGCCTGAGGAGCAGAGAATGGGATTGGAACAAAGAGATGGGTGGGAAGAAGACAGGACTCAGACAGAGACAGGTTGTGGGGAATAGGGCAGAAGAGTCTATGCCTATTAGATAGCCTCCTCTCCAGTTTTCCTGAGTCTCACCGTTCCTCTTCTGTCAGCAAATATCTGGGAAACCCACTGGCAAAATGTCCCATCTGCCTCTAATGCTTGTCATCCTCTGCGTGGACCATCTACTGGTGCTATCGTGCACTCTGTGTAGTGAATCTAAAGATTCCAACTCAGCTGGTGACCCATATAGGAGTCTACATGATGATATTTCTGTTTCATTCTCTCTCTCTCTCTCTCTCTCTCTCTCGCACACACACACACAATTAGGATTGCAAAATCAAGCACTCAAAAGTTAGGAAATGCCAGAATTAAGGTTGATTACACTACCATAAATTGGCCTCATTGTGCATGTGCATTCTGATGTAGCCTTTAATTACATGATCACATACTTACAAAAATGTATTTTGAAACCAGTTCTGAAGCCAGATGGGTCATCTTGGGCATTCAGAGAATGAGACACAATAAATCAAGAACAAATGCTGAGATCTACAGTGATGTGATCTGAGGTGGAAGGGAGTGCAAAAGCATAGTGGTTATGGGTTCAGCATGGTCTCTTGCTGGTTAATATAACTGGCAGGAATGTCAAATCTGAGTCTCCACAATAATGCCATCTCTAGTCCAGCCATAGCTATTCCCTACAGCAAACTGTACTTAAACTACTGGGAGAGAAACAAAACTAGGACGTCTCTTTTCTTAAAAGCAGCTGAACTTAAACCTCTGGTGTTTTGGCCTTTCACAAGGAGCAGAGCACTGAGCTACAGTCCTGTTTGATACTTGTGTTCACATGATTCCTTTACTCTGGCTTGTAGCCTCTCATTTTGAACAGACAATACACATTATTTGGAAGCTTTTATGTCCATCTATTTCTCTGAGTGCCTGCCAGGTACAATCTTTGTAAAACAATTCACAAATAGGACCCAATGCCCCTGAAGCAACATCTTTCCCACTAGATAAACACATTTATCTTTCAAAGTGCCAGTTATTCTACCAGCTCTGCTGGTTGCAATAGAAAAAGAGGGTTCTTGGTCCCTCCTGTTCTCTGCCTATGGCACGTAATAGTCTAGTCTCCCATGGGCTGTGATACTTTGGTCTAATTTTGGTTATGGTGTTGGTGGCCTATGACATACAGGAGGTCAGACTAGATGATGTGGTGGCCCCTTCTGGCCTTAGGGTCTGTGACTCTGAATTAATTCTACAATGACAGTTTAACTAATGGATATAAGTTGCATTAAAAGTATGCCGTATTCTTAGTTTCAGAAACCACCATGAAATGGAGCCATACTGACTATCGCTCATGCTATAACAGGAGTGTAGTATAATGATTAGAGGAAACTAAGAGTCACAATTCTGAGGTTCAGTTTGAGAGACTGTCACTGATTCACTGTGTGATGTTGGCATACTTTCCTTTCTCTGGCACAGTGTATCCATCTTAAACAGGTATTTTTATATCTCAGAGGGACACACTGAGATGGAATTAATTAATGTTTGTAAAGAGCATTGAGGAGCTGGAATGAAAGTTATAACTGAGGTGCAAAGCTTTAATATTATCTGGCAGTACTTCATCTTCTAGCAGTGAAGAAGCAGGCAGCTTATGTATTCTAGATTATTGTTAACCATAATAGCAGTTCTGTACTGGTACATTTAAGAACTGATGTGTGCATGTCTCATTGTCAGACACTCTTATTTTCAGCTGGGATATTGCTCTGACTCTCACAAGTTTACCCTTGCCTCTTTTGGGCCCTCCTCTCACTTCCTCCATCGAAATGCCAAAGTCTCACACTGAAGAGGAATACACAAAGCGTGTATTTTGTACTGCTGCCACAAGGCCATTGGAAACTTTCAGTTTCAGGGCTTACATGACTGTAACCCTTTCCGGGCTCAGTGATTTGGATTTCTCCTCCAATGTATGGATTGGTTTCAAAATCATATTTGAGAGTGATTCTTCATCAGAAAACTGAAAATAAAGAACTCCAAGAGCTTTTACAGCACATTTGTGTGCCAGTGTTGACTGGTCCCTGAGCTTGACATAGATTGTTACAATGGCAAAAGTCAATGGCCATTAGAAAAAGCAAATGAAATGAAACAAAAAATTACTGAAATAACATCAAGGTCTTAACATAAACACATCAAAAGTAGATAACTTCAAGTGTAAAACTATAATTGACCCCCTAACTTACTGCTGTGGATTCTTTCTATTGCAATGCAGATGGCCTTCTATCACTGGGCATATAATATCAAGGGGCAGGGGTCTTAAAGCGGATTGTTTCAGTCCCCTCACTGTAAGTAAAATAGCTATTTAAAATTTAAATCGTGTTATAAAGAACTCTAATATAATTAACTATACATTATGTAATGGTTTTGATCCCATTGAAATCAGTAGCAAATTTCTCATGGATGTCAATGGCAGTAGGAACAGGCCTTAAGAGTTTTTCCTCCTGTTTAAATGAATAAATGTGAGCGTTAATACTCTTTTAAAAGTCAGAAAAGGAATTGTAAATCAGTGCAGTACTGTACTAGCTACAAGCCACTGTGCAGCTAGGAGCTAGAGATGTGAATGAGAAATAAAATGAAAATATATACCAATAAACCAAGCTGCTACCCTCTGGACTTAATTAAAAATTGTTCTTTTTTGTTTACTTTTTTTGGCATGGCTATAGATTAAAACTTTTTCATTTTATTTCCAAATTAAAAATTCCTACTTTCTATTAAAAAAGAAGAAGTTTTCAAATCCATCTCAGAAAGAATGTCAATGGTGTAGAACAGCACCACACTGAGAAATAAACTGCAAGAGCTCAAAAGCTAAGAGAAAGGAGAGTTTACTACCATACAGTCTCTCATTCTGACATTCAAAGCAGCAGGTAATGCTATCTCAATGGCAATGGTAACTGAAAGGTAGATTACTCCTAACATTCTTGCTGTCTTCCTTTTCCTCTTCTCTAATACTTTGGTTTAATTTTAGTTGTTGGGTTTAATATGCAGGTGGCTAGATGATGATGGTGGCCTGTGACAGACTAGATGATCTGATAGTCCATTCTGGTCTTAAACTCTGATTCACCCATCTAGACACTCAATTTTGACCTTGGAGGTGTCACTTGACAGGAGTTACCTATTACCCCCTGCGCACATAGAATTTGGCCCCAAAAGGTCAGGAACAAAGAAGTTGATCCTGTGGCATAGATGAAGTGCATGTGCATAGGAGACCAGCGTCTCTTCCAAATAATGTAAAAACTGAAAGTTCAAGATATGGCCTCTCTATCCATGGAAATTTACCATCCTAAACACTCTGACATTGACTCTTTTAGCATCAGTAACTGTGAACCACCAATAATTAATTTGCTTATATCTAATTTGCCATGGACAGGGGAAGATCCTCTCTTGTGGATAGTTAACTAGGCTGTTTAGAAAGATGTTAACCTTTTCAACCACTAACTGAATATTATGGTGGGAAATGCTACTTCCATAGACATTTCCTGACAGTTAGTTTACAATAGCCTGTCACTTTGATCCTGCGTTCTGTCTCTCATCATGTGTATCAGGGTTTCTGTCAAAGGAACACCCTGTAAAATTGGGAGAGATTTACAGCTCTAAAACAGTGCTAATTCCCTCTCCTCACAATGTCATTCCTATATAAGTCCAGAAAAGATTTGACTGATGATTCCTGAATGCACATTAAATCTGAACTTGACACTCTAGGATATTTTCCCTTAAAACAAAAATGGTGCTGCCAATCAAGTTGTCTAGTGTAGTTTGACTGAATTAGAATGATAGTTGTGTGTGTGTGTGTGTGAGAGAGAGAGATGCTGTATCATTAAAGATGAGCATTTGTATCATTGTTGCTACCACTGTTACACAATTGCAACAAATCTTGTACGAAGTATGCCATGTAAGGTGTCAATGGAAAAGTTAAGATTTGCTAAGTATAATTATCTTGGTTATGTGCATGTATCATATTTATATCTGAAGTTATGAATATTGGTTATGTACTTAAACGTGTGTTGTATTCCTGGGTCACCTCTCCCCCCCCCCCCAATAGAATTTACATTAGGGCTAGACAGTTACGTGTTGGCGGCATAGCAAGGACACTCCACTTTCACAGTGGGCCATTGAAGAAACTCATCCCATCCAGATAGCTCATCCTGTGGATGCCTCAGACAGTGAAGAGCCAATGGCCACCCCCTGTGATTCAGCAAACCATGTAGGGTATGTGATATGATCATGTAACTCTAGACTCCATCTTGGGCCAGTAACTTCCCATGTGCCAGGACCATGGGCTTTATTTCGGACAGTAAAGTTCCATGCACATGGCAGAGGATATAAAAAAGACACCTAAGACATCTCCAGGTTGCCTCTTTCTTGCTCTAATTCACTGGACTGTGGATTTACAACTAAAAAGAGCATCTTGAATTATGGACTGAGGATCTCCCAATCTTTTGGAAGTTACCAGAGATATTTTACAAGCCAGCAGACAATTCCATCACTGATACAAACCTGATATAAGGACTTAGTGATCATTTGTATGTATACCGTCTATTAACCATTTATGACTCCTTTTATTTTGTTAATAAATCTTTAGTTCGTTACTAAGGATTGGCTGATGGGTAAGATTTGAGATACCTATTGACCTTAGGGTAAATTTCTGATCCTTTTGGATTAGAAAGAATTTCACATATGGCAAAATGGGTTTTCAATAACCGCTCACTATATTAAATTGGGTTGCCTGGATGGGAGCCAAGGGCTGGAATGCATAAAGGGGACCATGTTTGGCTTCTGGTTAACCAGTGCGGCACTGCAGAAGCTCTTTTGTTACTGGCTTGGTGAATCTAATTATAGAATAAACCACCCGTTTTGGGGGATTGTCTGCTCTGTTTCTTGCAGTCTGCCCTGAGTGTGGCATTTTCAGTGTGGCCCATCCCAGGCACCCAGTCACATTTGGCATAGTCAGTAAGATACACATTACCACAGGTCAACTGGGTTTTAGAGTTGAACCCCATGCTAATTAAATTTGAAATTTGATATTGAGAGTTTTGGTGGTTAAAGAGTGGGTGAATCACAGTCATATGTGGATTGTGTCACAAAGAAGATTAAACAATTATGTAAAGAAAGAAAAATAGCCCTTAAAGGGGACATTTCAGATCAGAAAATGAGAGAGATGCTCATGGACAGTTACCAGAATACAGGGTCTCTGCCTTCACCTGCCCCAGATGCAGCTACAGCAGAAGCAATCAGAATGCAAACACTGAAAGACAAGCAGTGTCTTGAGCATGAAGAAAAATGGGCAGAACTCTGAATGAGGGAGAAAAAGGAGGCTGAGGAGGCAGAAGAGAGAGCCTACCAGAGATTTCTAGCTGAGGCTGAACTCAAAAAGGAGGCTCACAAGAGACAAATGGAACAGCTGTAGGCTGAGAAGGAAACCCACCAGCGACAGAAAGAAGCTGCCACAGCTGAAGAAAAAGCTGCCAGACTTCAGCTCCAAGTCCTGAAAGAGCAAAGAATCTGCCACAGCCAGAAATTCCATCTCTTCTACGCAATAGCAAAAATTGGGAGAGAATGTCTCATTTATAAAGATACTGAAGATGTGGAAGAATTTGTCTACCTTTGAACATCTGTGTAATCTTCATAGGGTTCCAAATGACCAGTGAATGCCTGTCCTACTAACCAGATTGGCTGGAAAAGCTAAAGAGGTATTTACTTGGGGGGTGAGGAGGCTTTGGATTATGTGATGTTTAAAGATGCTGTATTGAGCCATTTCAAGATCATTCCTGGATCTTATAGATTTAAATTTAGAAATTATATATGGAGATATACCTATCTCATAGAGCTGGAAGAGACCTTGAAATGTTATGGAGTCCAGTCCTCTACCTTTGCCAGCAGGACCAAGTACCAACCCTGACAGATTTCTTTTGCACCAGATCCCTAAATGGTAGCCACCACTCAAGGATTGAACTCACAGCCCTGGGTTTAGCAGGCCAGTGCTCAAACCACTGAGTGTTCCCTCCTCCCCTGAAGAGGGCTAATGATTTCGCTTATGTGGGATGTGCTCATAAATAGATGGGTTATTCAAAAAGTGAGCTGTATGAGCAAAAGGTTATGGGAAGGTTGATAAACTTCTAGACTTAATTACTTTGGAGCAATTGTTAAAATAGCTCCTGAAGATATTAAAGCAGCAATCTGGGATAGAGAACTTGATTTGGTTTTGAGGGCTGCAGAAATTACTAATACTTATATGACATAGGAACCAATGTTGCCAGCTTGTGTGCAAATGCTGTTGCTGTAATCTCAGGCATGACATGGCATAACACCACTTTAGCATGGCATGACACCACTTCTGACATCACTCTAGTTAAAGCAAGTATTGTCAGACAGGAAGACTATTTGCCAGACAAGAGTGTGAATATTGTAGCCCTCTGAGTATTTTGTGAATGTGCCTTTGGATAAAATCCACCTTAAGTGGAAAAATTTGATGGTGTTATGATAGTTGGGGGTAAAGAAGTTATTGCCTGCTGGCGTGTTAATTGGTTATGATATGGTGACTGTGTTTAATCAGGTTGATATCATAACCAGATCACAGGGAAAGCATGTTTTACCAGCATAGAGAACTGTGACCAGGAAGAATATGTTCCTAAACCTGCGTCTTTTTTAGAGTGATGATTTGCCTGGTAAGGAAGCTATCCCAATCTCTAAGCATTGGTCTGTAGTCAGCCATGTATGCTGTGGTAAGAAAGAGACCTGTTTATGGAGAATAGCAGCTTGCCTGCTGAGGGAGAAATTATCTCCAGGCAGTTGTCGATTGAGAAAAGTGTGAGCAGAAAGAAGGGGACTCTCAGCTTATGCTGGTTGAGGATTTATCTGTTGTCCCTGGACTTAACTGAAACACAAAAAGTCTGTTGCTGCTCAGGAAAATATTTCATTAGAGCAAGCCCCAGCAGAAGAGGGTGAGGGCAGAAATTTTATGAAAGATGAACTGTTGTTTAGAGAAGCTCCTACAGGGAAAAAGCAGCCTTGTGGTAGGATTTGCAAGAAGTTTGCTGTACCTGTGCATGCTTTGCACAGAAGTGATTTGCTTGAGGTAGCTAAGAATGAGTCAATGTCTGTAGAAAGCAACGGTTTATTTGGTGAGAGGTTTGTTTCTATTCCGTGCACTGCAGTCATGATATCCAGCAACCTCCTTCTAAGAATTTGGCCCAATCACACACAGCCACTGAACTATTGATGGCAATCGGGTTCATCACCTTTGATTGTGACCTCTGCTCTTCCTGGATAATAAGAACAGAGAACCCCTGAGACTTCCACTAACAGTACTTACACTTCCTTCTGGGGAATCTGCCACCCATCCCAAGACATGTAATAATTCAACAAATACTTAATTGATGCTAAAGGCAACAAACTGCCATTCAATGTCAAACCTATTTTTTCTAAGCAAGTGAATTGAGAAGATGGAAAATGCAATCTCTAACCTAGTATCCTGAGTTAGCTGCCATGCCCTGTGTCCTTCTGTTAGGCTTCAGGCCAGCACTTGCAGAAGACCTGCCACAAGAGTGGCAAGCAGGTTAGTATCATTAATCCCATTTTACAGATGGAGAAACTGAGGCACTGAAATGTGAAGGACTTGCCTAAGATTATCAAGCAAGCCAGAACTGGGACTAGAACCCAGGACTGCTGAACTCTAGGCCAGCAGGTTAGCCAGAAGGCCACACTGCCCACCAATAATCCTGTTTTCAAGAAGCAGCAGGAATGAACAAAAAAGTCTTAACATGGCTCAGCTCTATTTCTTGCAGTCCATGAAACACCTCCAAGTTACAGCAGCTGAGGTTCTGTCAAAGGGACTTCAACCAAAAGCTTTGCCAGTGAGGTAGCCAGGGTGCTAGTGAATGCCTTTCCCTGCAATGTCCCTTGAGGCATTAGCCCAGATCTTTAAAGGTACTTAGGCTTCTAACTCCCATGGAAATCAATGGGAGTTAGGTCTCTAAATTCCTTTTGGGGATCTGGGTCATAGTGCCTGCTTTCAGCCATTGTGGCTTACATTTGTCTGTCAGAGCTTCCTCATGGGGCATGGGCTCAGAAGTTAAGGGGGAGGCTCAAGAGACCACTACCTCTGGGGAAGCCCGGTCTGTGCAGCTGCATGGGGTAGCATTGATGGAGTCAGAGAGCTGCAGTGGATAAGGAGGCAAATAAATCTCCAAGATGCACAGAGTGTGGGAGAGCAAACCCTGCTTCTGCACAATGGAAGGATTCAGAGGTAACCCTGCAAGTGGAACCTTCTGTCTGCACTTTAAACACGACCAGCAGTGTTCGCTGCCAGAGCTGGGAGACTTTCAAAGGGGTGGGAGATTGCACAGGTGCACTGCATGAGAAATAATATATTACAATTCAATCACTTGTCAGCCTTCTCAGGAGGGCTTTTTCATTCACGCTGGTGTTTTTTGTCATGCTGTGTGATAAATTATAAGATCAAGTAGATGGACTCCAAGATTCTGGCCTCAGCTCAACCTTATAAATTACTGCTTTCGCTGTTCTTGCTGATGTCCTTCCCACTGCTTCTGTACATTTTTTCTTGCTGCATTATTACACATAGACAAAAATGCATGTTCCCGAGGATGTAATAAAATGTGTTAGCACCCATGAACTCAGTCCTGTTTCTCTTCAGATCTGTGCAGGATCTTTCTATCTTGCTGCATTTCATTACAAGCTCCAGGGGTAACAAAAATACTTGCTCTTTTTGTGTATTCAGGACCATATTACAATATAACTAATAAAACCTATTTAGCCTCTATTGCAATTGGCTCTGCGCACTTTGTCCACCACAGGAGCTGTGAAATATTTTTGAGCTCTAAGCTCTGATGCTCTTTGAACTCAGTTGCAACCTAAAAAGAGGGGTTGAGCGAAATAGTGTTATATGGCTTGTTTCCTTGCTATAAGTTTATTGGTGAAGAATTTATTGAACGTTCATATAAATTTGATAAATGTTGCATCCTGATCATATTGCTACGTGTTTGAAATCCTTGAATCTTGTAAAAAGAGTCTGGTTTTGCCACAACTAGACTAAATCAAAAACCAGATGTTATACTTTGCTTTGATGTCACAGCTTCGGTCATTATTCCCCTATTCTTTTAACACATTTTTAATAAAATGTAAAGGAGAAAAGTTAGGGGAGAATGAGAAGTTGTTAAAATTATTAGTAAAAAATACAATATTTTGCTGCTTATAATCTTCATTTACTACTAATATTTTAACACACATACAACTTCCTATGGCATATTGGTTGTGGACTTCTGTGAACAGCACAATGCTTTCTTTTAAAAAGCACACATGGTCTACCATGTGGTGTGACAGCTGCTAAGGTAATGATGCATTTTTAGTGAATGATACCATAAATAAACATACCAAATTAAAAACAAACCCCCCACTCCAAATAAGAATAAAATTTGGTAACAAAATTAATCATTTTTCTAAAGCTCTTTACACTTGTCACAAATCCATTCCATGTAGCTAGATCCTTGTGTATTCCCTAAGTTATCAGTTATATTCATAGAATATTAGAGTTGGAAGGGACCTCAGGAGGTCATTTAGTCCAACCCTCTGCTCAAAGCAGGCCCAGACAGATTTTTGCACCAGATCCCTAAATGGCCTCTTCAAGGATTGAACGCATAACCCTGGGTTTAGCAAGCCAATGCTCAAACTACTGAGCTATCTCTCCCTAACTAAAGCCACTTCTTCCATTGTCTGTAGAAGACCTAGTCAAATGGGTATTTATGCATTCTCCAGTAGACACATTTTTCATGGCCCCGTTTGCAGGTGCAAAGATCACTTTTGCATATGCAAATTGGATAGTTGTGCTTGTATCCATAAAGTATAATAATGTTTATTTATAAAGCTGTACCACCAGCATCTATAGAGCAGTGCATAGAATAATACAAACATTACTGAAATACAATGGAAACATAGTTAAACCACTCCTAATACAATGAAAAAACCAAAGATGCCATAGACAAAAAAGGGAATGCATGGGGAGGGAAGGTAGACAGAGACGATAATATGCATGGGATCAACCAGAGAGAGAAGAATTGAGAGTTCTCAAGGGGGCATGAGAACAACAAGGACATATCCCAAGCAGATGGACTGAGCAATGTTTTACCTGTAATTCCTTCACTTGGCCTCTAGGTATGTTTTTTGCAATTGCTGTTGGCTGTAAAAGTTTCATCTTTTCCGGCTCCTAAGCACGTGACTATAGCCCTTGCTCCATCAGCTCCTCCTGGTCTGTCTGAAGCAGGATGAGGTGTCAGGAAGGATAAGAGAAGAAGGCAGGTGCCCACAGCCTCACTCACTAACTCTAAAACAATGGAGCTGCTTCAGCTTCTCCCAAGCAGGAGGGGATAAGGGAAGAGAGGATGCACTGGGGGAGGGGCAAAGAGACATCCCAGAGATGAAGATGAAGGAGGACCACAGGAGGAGATAAATGCACAGATAGGACAAGAGTGAAGGAGGATTCAGGCCTGCCTGGTGGCCTTCTGTCTGTCTAGGTGCTCCTACAGCCCTGATCAGCTAGGTACCTAAGTATTTATCCTGACAATGCCCCATAAGGCAGGGAAGTATTTTTATATCCATTCTATAGCAAAGAACTGAGACATGGAGAATTTAAGTGATTTAGCCAAATTCACACAAGAGACTGGGGGTAGAGCTATGAATTGAATCCAGATGTTCTGTGTCCCAGTCCAGTGCTTTAACCTCAAGGCCATCCTTCTTCCCTTGAAGGCTTTAAGAGTCCAGCAATGGAAAGTGTAGTTGAGGCTAAAGGGAATTTATACATTTCTCATTTTGGGAATATGGAGTTGTTTACATTAGTGTATCCACGTCTTTTCTTACCACTACACCACTGCTGCAGTGCCATCTCGAAGTCTATCTGGCACTTTAAAGGCAGGCAATGTAAAGGGCACAGGAGAGGTGTAACATGATCACAGTTGCTCCAACCGTTAATGAGCAAACATGCTGCTGAATTCTGAACAAGCTGCAAGAGACAGAGATGCCCTGCTGTAAGCCCTGCGAAGAGGGAATTACGATAATCATGCTTGTGGTCACAAGGGCATGCGTTGCTCTTGCAAGGCCATCATGAGATAAATAAGGGCACAGCCTGTGCAAATTGCGCAACTGCAAAAAAGCCCCTCATTTATGTGTGCATGCAAAAAGGGGCACTTTAATGAAAATCTGCCCTGTCTGTCACTTCAAAGGCCATTTATAGCCCGGGATCAATGTGGATCCCATTGATTGAATCAGAAAACAATAGTTGTTCCTATCTCTGGATATTCACATGACTAATGTTCACCTGGCTCACAGGATAACTATTACATTAATTAAGCAAGAGGGTTTTATAGCAATATCTCTTAGGAATAAAGGAAACAGATTCCTGGAACATAGTCAGCTTTCCCTAATCATTGCCTGAAATCTCATGGCACCTGTTCTGCAGTGTCCCTATCGCCGCTGTCTGCTCACACCTGGAAGAACTCTTCTGGCTGCAATCATCTCTGTCTATCACCCCTGCCAGGTAAAGCAGATTTGTATGGGGTGGGGATCACTCCATAATGGCTAAATGACATTAATAAAGGTTAGTTTGAGATGTTTCAACTGCCCCGATTGGCTAACTAGAATTGCTGCTTTATAAAACTATTATCATAGGCTGAAACTTCTCCAGGGACTACAGAAGTCTCTAATGCTGCGGAACCACCCTTGTTCTCAGTGGGAATGGGGTGAGAGAGGGCAGATGACTATAAAGCAGGCATCAAAGTGAAGTCTGCATCACCTACACCAATGTTCTGTATAGTTCAGGGCCATGGGGGTTGAGGGCATGATGAAGGGAAGGGAAGGGTAGGGGCATGGCCTCTGGCTCTGTGGTTTTTAAGATTTAGTAACCAGAGTCTTCTGAGTACCCCAAAGCTGCAGCTCCTGTTCCAGCTCTGACAGGCAGGGAGAGCCTACTTATTCATTTTGGGTGACAACTTTGCGGTGAAGGTAAAGTTATTTAATAATCATATTGAGCTAATACACCTTAGCAGAAGTTATTAGTAGGTGACAAGATCATGATAATTCAGTACATAAAACAATGAAAGAACTCCCTATCACACTAGAGAGTTGACTCTTCTGGGGGAGTCCAGCAGCTTACGAACACAACACCACACTGTGCCCCCCTGCAGTAAGACTTTCTGGTTTTGTTTTTGAGATTAAATATTTTTATTGATTTTTGTAAAGAAACAGATGAGAAGTACATAAAAGAAAATGACTTACAGCTTGTATGTATACCATACACAGCATGGGATCGCCAATAGAATTAAGCAATTTTACAGCTCATGAAACCTCCACTAATACAAAACAATACAATACCACATAGCCATAACATTAGGGTGGGGGTTACAGTAAAACTAGAAGACATTCAAAAATAGGGAGAAAAGGGAAGGAGGGGACCAGAGGTGAAAGAAAAGGGGTGGGTGTGTGGGGGGGAATTAGATGAAATGGAGATCTGGCATTCCAGACAGGGAACTTTGATGGGTCCAAATACTTTCAAAATCTTATAACTCATCTCTTTGGCAGTAAGCTATTCTTTCTTTGGCTGTTAAATCCGACAGGTCTGATCACCACTGCTCTGTTCTGCGCATAAGCCTACTCTTCCATTTTGTAAAATCATGTACTGGGTGATTCTTGAGGTTGCAGTGATCGAAGTCTGTGGTGGAGTTAAATCCAGCAGAGCAGGTACATGTTTTTGGATATAATTGTCTGCTGAGTTTTGGTCACTGATGTCAAGCTCCATTTTAACTCTCATGTCCGTCTCTTTCCACAGCTGTCTGACTGCTGGATGAGCCCCGAGTGAGTGTGTCAGGATCCACTTTTCTTTATTACAGTGCCAACAAACATCAGAGGATAAGGCTTTTATCTTGCAACATCCAATACATTTGGAATACAGTCTTTTGTTGTATTAAGCAGAGCCTGAGATCCACAGAGGCATTTTAACATTACATAATATGTTGTTATGGGGGTTCTTTTAAGGGATGTGATAAATTTCCTTCCCACACTTTCACAAGGAATGCCAGAGTAACTGAGTTCCTCTTCATTAACAAAGTGTACATAGGTTTCAGAGTGGTAACCGTGTTAGTCTGTATCAGCAAAAAGAACGAGGAGTCCTTGTGACACCTTAGAGACTAACAAATTTATTTGGGCATAAGCTTTCGTGGGCTAAAACCCACTTCATCAGATGCATGCAGTGGAAAATACAATAGGAAGATATATATATATATACATAGAGAAATGAAAAAATGGGTGTTGCCATACCAACTCTAATGAGACTAATCAATTAAGGTGGGCTATTATCAGCAGGAGAAAAAAAACTTTTGTAGTGATAATCAGGATGGCCCATTTCAAACATAGTAGATGTGGGCCTGGGGAGTTTATGAAGCATTTCTAAAGTTCCCAGTAGTTCTGGGACATCTGGCAGTCCCAGGGTGTCCAGGCCAAATAGATATGTTAGCAAGTACCTTAGTTGTGTAAGTGCTGCTGCCCTGCTGAAGGTGTCAGATCATAATATTGCTTTAGTGTAAGAAAAAAGGACAAAGCTCTCATCACTGACTAATTGCATGAATTTCCTAATGTCGCTGCTCAGCCAGTTCTTCCAAATTATAGTTTTGTTCCCAGTTTGCAGGTCTGGGTTGCCCCAAATAGGTGCCTTGGAGTGATCGTAATGATGAAGTTGGTACCTCTTGGCTAGGATAGTCCAGATCCTTTGTGCAGCCACCAAAATAGATGCCTTGTTTTTTCCATTGGACGAGAAGAGCCAAGGAGACCCATGGGGGAATCAGATGCATTAATGAGCATTCAGTATCCACTTATGTGGGTATATAGCTATTAATATGCTGGAACCGGTTTGACATCTCTGACATGGTAAGAGTGCAATAGTAATAGTTGCCTAAGCGATCTGGAGTTTCTTTAAATGATAGTCTTGGGCATTAATCAGGGCCCCACAGGAATGTTCTAATAGTGCTATTAAATTTTCTGAAGTAAGATGGAGAAATTTATACAGGTTTAACCCACCAAGAAAGGGAAGGACCAAGGCAAAATATTCATTTTTATTATGTTAACCCTTCCACACAGGGTAAGGGAGAGAAACACTATTTGTATCTATACCAACTATTTGAGAGAGCACAAGATCTAAATCACTACTTTAAGATTCATTGATATTTTCATATAGAAATACTTAGTTGCATTGCTTTGTCTGCTCATAGATTCTAAGAGATCACTTTGGTCATCAAGTCTGACCTCATGCATTACACAGGCCATAGAACTTCCCTGAAATGCTCTAGTTCAAACACTAATTATATCTTTTAGAAAAACTTCCAGTCTTGATTTTAAAATTGCCAGTGATGGAGAATCTACAACTGTTGGTAAATTTTCCTAGTGATTGATTACCTTCACTGTTAACATTTATGCCTTATTGCCAGTCTGAATTTGTCTAGCTTCAATGTCCAGCCATTCCATCTTGTTATACCATTGTTAGCTGGATTGACGAGCCCATTATCAAATATTTGTTCTCCATGTAGGTACTTATAGAGTGATCAAGTCTTCTCATTGTTAAGCTAAATAGATTGAGCTCCTTGAGTGTCCCACCATAAGGCATGTTTTCCAATCCTTTAATTATTCTTGAGGCTGTGGAAATTCTATTGAGAGAAAGCTCCACCATATGACAGCTGGGAGAGTTCTAATAGTTCCAATTTCCCCCCAATTTATTTTGTACCCAGATATTGATCTAAATTCTTGAACCAGTGATAAGATGACTGGAATTTGGTTAGTGGCTTGGATATATACTAAAGGGTATTGTCTGCATGTAACATCAACTTATGCTCCATGGGACCAACTTGTATGCCTTGGATATCTGGATGAACCCATATAGCCATTGCCAGGGACTCAAGAGCCAATTAAAAAGTAATGGAAACAGTAGTCCCCCTTCCCTAGTACCCCTGAGAGACTGAAGATATCTGAGGCAACAATGTTGGTCATGAGACAAGAAGTTGGGCAAGAATATAACAGTTGGATCCAGGAACTAACATAGGTCCAAATAGACATTTTTGTAGGGTATGAAACATATCTCCAGCCCACCCTATCAAAAGCCTTTCTGTGTCTAAGGGGAGCATCAAGGTGGTCACACTGGGCTGCAGTAATGTGATATTTTTTGAAAAATGGATCCAAAGCACCTATGGAGGGGTTTGTGTCCATGTTGTACAGATCTTTATAAAATTGGAAGAACTCTGAATATCTTTAGGGAATCTATATAATTTACCCCATTTATCACAAGTGGTCATGATTCCACATGCCTTTTGTCTTGAGTGCAGTGCCAGCACCATGCCAGCTTTTTCACTTGATTCCCAGAAATCCTGTCTGAGTCAAAAGAGGGCAAATTCAGCCTGTGTGGATTGCAACTTGTTAAATTTACATCTGCAACTGATCAGAAATCACAACCAATCTGGAGGTGGGCTGTGGCATCAGACAAATCAAACTCTTACAGAAAGCCTTTCTGTTTTAGGATTACTTTCATACATTGCAGTATGAGTCCATAGGGTCCTTGCTCAATTTTTACTCAGGCAAATAACTTTTGAGAATTTTCCTGAGTAAGAACTTCAGGATCTGGCTCATTAATAATACTTTGCATTTCTATAGTACATATCACCCATGGATTGTAATGTGCTTTACAAACATTAAGTAATTCAGATTTTCTGAGTTGTGAGGTGCACTGGGTATTATTGTCCACATTTTACAGCTAGAGAAATGAGGCAGAGAGAGATTAAAAGATTTACTCAAGTTCATACCACAGGCTCAGTGACAGAATCAAGAATAGAACCCTGAGCTCTAATGACTAGACAAACTGTCTCCACTGACTTCACTTCTGGTCCCCAAATTTCAAGGAGGTGCATTATAAAGGACATTTGCACACTCACCCTACTTTACCTTGTAAAGTCCTTGAATCCCAAGTACAGCTTTAGAGAGAGTGTTGTAATCTGAAATAAACTTTGAGCAGCAGCCACTGAGATTTTACCCTCAGGGTTCCTTCCCCCCCCCGCCCATCTACTTTATAATCTATTCATTATTACTCAAACTTTAAGCTCTGTGCTACAGAAGATCATTAATCATAGATATAATTTAATGACAGCAGGGTCGTGTCCCACTAACTAACTACACCTTGTTTGCCTCAAAATGCTAATCACTTCTCTGCAACATTAATGAAGGACAATTGATATTAAGCCTAATAATCATGTGTGGTTTAGTTACAGCTTTATTCAGATAAACTGGATTCTTAGGCTATGGTAGAATGTGGCAAAGTTTAATTGTATTAAATGCACAGCTATGCAGCACTGTTATAACAACATGTGTCCCTGAAATGTTTGAACTTATTAATGTAAATACACCTCTACCTCGATATAATGCAACCTGATATAACACAAATTCAGATATAACGTGGTAAAGCAGCGCTCCGGGGGGGGGGGGCTGCACACTTCGGCGGATCAAAGCAAGTTCGATATAACGCAGTAAGATTTTTTTGGTCCCTGAGGACAGCGTTATATCGGGGTAGAGGTGTACTAAAGATTCCCTGACAAAACAGTCAGTTTCTAATACTCTTACTCAGGTTGATGAGCACCTTACTCTTCAAGTAGTCCCATTGACCGCCCCCCCCCCAAGTGGAAGTATTTGTGGAGTAAGATACTATTGGTATAATAGAATCAGGCCCATAGTAATTGTAGTAGCGCTGTGTCCTGATCCACTGATACATTAATATAGATACTGAATGTGGAGTCTCTGTGGTGGGATCTGAAGCAGCTTAAAATCCAGTGAGGGTTAGGTTGTGGGGAGATATGATTGCTTTCTCCATATGCCCAGAGGGATAAACACCCAGGAGGGAGAGGAGTTATTTAAGTTAAGGGACAAGAACAAATGGATATGAACTGGCCATTGACAAGTTTAGGCTTGAAATTAGATGAAGGTTTCTAACCATTAGAAGAGTGATATTCTGGAACAGCCTTCCAAGGGGAGTAGTGGACAGGGCTGGTCTTAGGCATGGGCGAACTGGGCAAAAGCCGGGACACCATTATAAACAGGGTGCCTTGGGAGCAGGGGTTCCCCTCTCCCCACTCCTGCCTCCTGCCTTAGAGCTGCCCCTGGCCAGCCGCTCCTGGGAGCTTCCTGTTTGCTGTACAGAACAGAGGGTGAGGGGATGTTGATATCAGGGTGTCCTCTCCCCCCACCCATGTACCCCATCTCTGCAAAGCAGGGGTGGGAGGACGACAGGGCTCAGAAGTTGGACAGAGCTGCTGGCAGCTGCTGCTGTGTCTGAACAAGCAACTTTCAGACTAGTGAGTGCTGATCTACTTAAAGAGACAGCGTGTCTTTCTCTCTGACACACACATACACAGTCTCTCACTCTCTCACCCCCCAACACATACTCATGATGATGACAATGTTGTTGTTTCTTGGTACTTCCTGCAATACACATATATTCTCTGTAATTTTAATCTTTCAAAGTGCTGTTGTTTTAATTTTTTGGCTGGTCTGTGCATTTCATAATTTTATTTCTCTCTCATGCTTAAATTTAATCTTTAAGTAGTGAGTTCTAAAGTGCCTAACCTGTCCTGGCTGGAGTAATTATCATTATTACTTTTATTATCATTGTGTTTTGTCATTCATTATTCAAAGTGGTACAATCAAATAATAGTATCCTTCTAGAATGTAAATTTTGCTTGTACTAACCTTAGCAGTGCCAGTTTAAAAAAACATTAGCTAAACACACAACTTTAGACACTGACCAGATGAAGGTTGCTTATTTTCAAATTGTATTTTTAGTTATAGCTGTAAAATAATTTAAAATGTGCATGACAATAAATGCAATTCCAACAGATACCAATAGCAATGATGCAGTCAAATGTTAGTGAGTCATAAACATAAATGCCAAAATAATTAGAAAAATAAATTCCCTTTCTTAATAAAAGAAAAAACCCCACCATAATCACATATGTTAAAATGAAGCATATTTTTAGTGGAGTGAAAAACAATTGACTAAAATAGAGTAGGTAATGGCAGTAACACAGTGTGTGTCTGTTAGAGAAAGTAAGCAGATTTTAAGCGATTTTATTTATTTAGCGCTACTAAAGATAGTGTACAAAGATAGTGTATCAAGCATATGTTTCTGTTATCTGTGTTTAAGCTCCAGAACTGATACCTCAAGGCTTGGGATGGGATTAGGAATATTGTGTTGTATTATCTCCTGATTGTTCTAAATTTACACACAAACTTTAAACATCTCTTTAACTGGAGTTTGTATATATTTTTTCTTTCTTTATATAACAATCAGATACAGTGCTCCTGTCAGCTAATTCCTAAGTTATCTGCAAAAACCTGAGAGTTTTCAGGTGCCTAAGTAGTCCCTGGAATCATGGTTAAAGTTTTCTCCCAGCCCCTCAATCTGAAATGGTGTCCTGGTGAGCTAGGAGTGGCCAGAGGGCTGCAGGAGGGCCATGGGCTCTGGTATGGTGCAGCCCTCGGGTGACAGCATGAAATGCACCGTGAGCCACATGCCGAGCACCAGGCACCACAAGCCACAGCAGCAGTGCAGAAGTAAGGGTGGCAATGCACCATATACCCTGCCATCCTTACTTCTGCGCTGCTGCTGGCGGTGGCATTGCCTTTAGGGCTGGGTGCCCGGCTAGCACCTGCCGATATCAGGCCATCCTATCTGTGCTTAATTTGTGCCAGGGCTGAGTTCTGGCATCGTTTTCAATACAAATTAAACAGTGGGGAAGGCAGTGTGGTCCAGAGTTGATGGGGGAGGAGAAGCCAAGGGAGCCCATGGGGGCTAAGGGTGATGGGGCGGGGGGGTGGCAAAATACAAGTTTGCGCAGGTACCATTTTCCCCAAGTCCAGCCTTGGTAGTGGGGGCAGAAAAATTAACTTGGTCAAGTCTGAGCTTGATAAATTTACAGAGAGGGTGGGATGATGAGGTTGCTCACAATGGCATATGGCCCATCTGCCTTTGCAAATATCTCTAGTGGCTGGAGATGGGACACTAGATGGGGAAGGCTCTGAGTTACTACAGAGAATTCTTTCCCAGGTGTCTGGATGGGTGGGTCTCACTCACATCTCAGGGTCAACTGATCACTATATTTGGAGTTAGGAGGAAATTTCCCCCCCAGGTCAGGTTGCAGAGACCCTGAAGGGGTTTTGCTTCCCTCTGCAGCAGGGGTCACTTGTTGGTTTGAACTAGAGTAAATGGTGGATTCTCTGTAACTTGAAGTCTTTAAATTAAGATTTGAGGACTCAGTAACTCAGCCCGAGGTATGGGCCTCTTGCGGGAGTGGATGGTTGAGGGTCTGTGGCCTGCAATGTGCAGGATGTCAGACTAGATAATCAAGATGATCCCTTCTGCCCTTAAAGTTTATGGGTTAGTGTACACAGTTAAATGGAAGGTGTTGGGAACTGCTGGAATAATAAATGGTAAATTTGGTCTGGTAAATTGCCTGAAAAAGTTGGGAACAACTGGCTTATGGTCTTAACAGTGGCTAGTCTGTTGTGAACAAATATCCACCAGAGAGAAAGGAAATGAAATTCAATTTTGAATATTGACTCTTCAAAGCAAAAATGATCGCACTGGATGACTTGCTTCTAAGTTACCTTCCCTTTCTCCTTCCAGATCACACTCACACACTGCATAATTCCTTGGAAACCCAGTCTCTCTTTGCAACTCAAGGGAAGCATGTTTGACCTATCAAGAAAGGAGAAGGTGTTTGGCACTACCCTTAGGTGAATGAAGAAGTGGCACAAACCTACTATGAATGAAATGCTGTTTATCCCTCTTTGGCTGGAGGCATGATGGCTATAATTTATCAGTAGGGCTTCCAAGGTGCATTCTGGGGTAATTTAAAGCAATGAAAAAGGGATGAACAAGGCACTCCCCTTGATGCAAGATTTATTTTTGTAGTTGTGCTGTAGTCAGCACTGAAAATCTTGGAAATACGTAAGCACATTCTGCCACGGGGGCAGTAGTTAGCTGAATGGAAAGCATTGCACAAATCTTAAATAGGGTTGAAGAGAACTGGTAGTTTCAATTTAGTTCTTAGCAGACAGGCATCTACTAGCACCATGATTTACGATAGCCATTTTTTGGTTGGGAATCTCAGAACAGATGCCATGAATTAAATGGTTTTGAAGCCCAAACTACTTGTTCCTCCAAGCTTATAGCTGGATTATATTAGTGGGGCAACAAGAAATCTTACACTGCTTTTGTTTGCTGTACCTGATCTGTGGATAAATGGAGGACTTAGTTCCCCTGAATAACCAGTCTAGAATGTCATGTTTACTAAATATGATTACTTTAAAAAACGCTACAGGTATGAAGAGGCCCTTCTTCCTGTGACATAATACAGTGCAAGCATAGATTTCATGGGGGACTTTGTTCGAGTTCTTGTTTCAGAACAAGGACAATTTGCTGTGAGTTGAATCAGACGTTACTTTCTTCTATAGAGATTTCAGTTTTATCCCTTGCAGAGATTCTGAAACGAAATGAAAGTGTTAAGTGTAACTTGCTACTAAGTTGTCAAGCATATTTATATAAAAAATTAATGTTATGCTATTAGTATACTCTTTAATTACTAGTAAAGAGTAGAAATGGACCTAAATCAAGAATCAAAATCCTAGATCCAAACAGATTAGATGCTGCTCAAAGTTGTGCCTGTTGCCAGCAGCCCCAAGGGGGCTCATACGACTGCTGGCGATCAGTGGGTTATAGTGCTGTCTTCATCATGCCCTATTTTGGCCATCCCACGCCGGCAGAGGGAAGGTGGCAAAGGAGCTGCTTTGCCATTTGTGCCACTATAAAAGGACCAACATGGGGAAGATTCTCCAATGTCCAGTTAAACCACTTGTCACTATAATCTGAACAGTGGAATGAAACTGCACTGAGCAGAGAATTGGGGTCTCATTTTACAACTGAACAGAAACCACAGTGAAAAACAAATGGAACATTTTACTAGACAAACATAAACCCTTGCTTAGGTGTTTGGTTGGTTCTAACGTGATATTAATGAGATGAAAATAAATAAATGACACTTTAGGCCAATTTAAGGAGAAATTTCCTAATGAGTGCTCTATTGGACTGTTTAAAAATCTTTTGAGAGAAGTGAGGGAATCCCTGTTGATAGGGCCACCTGAAATTGGACTGGACAACTCATCAGAAGATGCATAAAGCTATAGAGAGCTGTTGTAGGGTGGTGACATAGCAGATTTTTCCATCTCCAGGTTATGAGTCTATGAGCCAGATTGTTTACAGGTAGTCAGTAATACGTACTCCGTACTTGGGTATTCTAGTTCTACTCTTGTCGTTTTGACTCCTACTAAGCATATTTGGTGTATTTTACTTGTTTCAACCACTAGATCACATTGATGGAAGGATGTCCCAGCCAAGTGTGTGTGAGTGAGAATGTGGGAGAGCGAGTGACAGAGGGAGGGGGTCTGGAGTGAGTGCGGGAGGGACAGGGCCTCGGAACAGGGGTAGGGCAAGGGTGTCCGGTTTTGTGCGATTAGAAAGTTGGCAACCCTAGTGTTCATATGTACCGCCAGAAATGTAGGCACCTAGGGAATTTTTACTGCAAACATTCAGGTGCTGAGTGAATTTAGGCACTTGTGGGGTTTGGCAGCAGCTGAATGGGGGATTTTGTGAATCCTGGTGAGGCCTGATTCTGGGATTTAGGTAGCCTTATATGTATTTCATGAAGCGATCCCAGTGAGCAGTATTTTAAAAGGAATTTGATTTCCTGGGCTAGATTAAAAATCACTGGGGAAACTGGTCTGTCTTCATAAACTCAGTTTTCATGAGCTGGGCCATGTTTGTGTTGCCAATAACGAATACAAATCTATATCCTAAATATAAAATGACGGTTCTCAGTCAGACCAGTGTAAATCCAGAGTCACAATACTAATGGAGTTCCTTTGGATTTACATTGATCTAACTTCACTAATGGAATTACTCTAGATTTACACTTTTACCTGAAAGCAGAATTTGGCCCACACTAGACAAGTTGTCATGTACATTTTCAAATCGACTTGGGGTTGTATGTTTTTTTCTTCCCCACGTGTCACATCAGGAAATGATTTTCAGCCACTGTATTACAAATCTTCTGGAATATTAAAATATTTCTATATTAAACTTTGAGGGCTGCTCCTGTTCCCATCAGAGTCATTGGCAAAATGCCCATTGACTTCAGTGGAAACAGGACTGGTGCCTGAATCTGTTCTCTCTTCCTGAACAGATCAATTATATAGGAACTTTTCCACTGGGGTAAAGAGAGAGTGTCTTTCTGAAACATCCTGAATGATGGCAATGTTTAAAAGGCCCTGTTTCAAACAAGACAAGACCATCTTTTGAACTCAGCAGGATGCCACTGTTAACTGCTACTGAAAAGCTGTTTGAAACCATTGGATCAATCTGGTGTTTTTGAGCTCTGCTTTGAATGAAGCTATTTATTCCAAAGTGTTTTCTCATCTTCCCTGAGTACTAGAGCTCGCCTGCCTTCACTCAGTGCAGCTTCTGATAGGTCTTTAAAATAGCATGGTTGTCTCACAGAAGTACAGAGGGCGATTTTTACACACATATGCTAACACAATTCAACAGGTGCACACAACAAAGAGCATAACAAGGTAGCACTAGGGTGAGAACTTCATTTGGGAACAGGTAATATTACTTATGCAAGAATTCACCTGTCACATTAGGGAATATTTCTGCTTAAAATAGGCCAATCACTACTGTTCTTGAGTTGTTTCAGATGTGTACATGGGGTTTAAGTCTTGTACTAAGTCAATTTGGCTGAAATGTGGCAGGAGATAAAACAAATGAGCATTTAACTGATGTTGTACAAATATCTGCTCCTCTGCAGAGGGGAGAGCTGGCACAGTTTCCCCATTCCCTATTCTCAGCCCTTCCAAGAAGAGAGTAGTAATAGTAAGACAACTCCCTCCACACACACACACACCATCAGTAAAGAAGGGAAAACAGGAAACATTTATTTGCTAAACTGTTGCATCATGTTTAACTTTCCTTCCCCAGTCAAATTGCAGCTATATAAACCTTTCACCCACACAAACAAACACCACTATCAACTGTCCTTCATATCAGCACTATGCAGACTTGCAACAGAACAGATTTATTTAACAACTGAATAGGTACATCAAACAATGAGGGGGAAAAAAACAAAGGTCCCGGCTCTCCTTTGGGATATGTTGTTGGTGACAGCCCAGCCAATACTGCTATTCTGAGGGCACTGAGCGTCCTGATAGAGGTAATTCTTGCCTTCCTGTCAAGTCCACACTGATTTGACAACTTGGGACAGATTTTCTACTGCGGGGCAGCTACAGTGACTGTTCTTGGCACTGCTGCTTTTGCTAATTTCAGACATTATCCACAATAATTTATTTTCACTGATGGTGTAACTCTCATCAATTCCTATTGTACTGCACAATGCCATCATATTTACATATTGTATTGCCAGGAGTCAGGAGATGTCTTGCAACTTCCAACTGACTTTTCATATTTTTCTTTTTACACCTAACATTTAGCATCACTACTTTCTCCTGATTATTTCACCTGCTGTTGTGTATCAATAATATGAAATGAAGGGGTTTTACTACACATTCAGCTACATTAGAATCACTCATAATGTTATATCACTGTGACTGAATCTTGAAGAGACAAGAAATTGTTTCTTTTCCCTGACCATGTGAACATAACACTTAGAATCAGATTTGTAGTGTTAATAAATGCATTTATTAATTCAAACCTGTTTCTAAAACTTTTATCCAATATTTGCTTAAAATTCACTGCTGTTAAACTCATCTGTTGGTATATACATGGAAAGTGAATACAAATGGGGAAGGGATGGTAAATACAATTGCAGTAGTGGTGGTTAAAAATTCAACCAAATAGTCACAATTTTGTTGCAGCATGCATCCTGCTCTATTGATAACTAAAACACACTCAGAGGTATTTATTCTCTGAAGGCTCCGTAGCTGGGTGGAGCTGGAACCAGCATCAGATGCACTGATGTATCAAATTTACATCATGGGATTTTTGTCCTTTTTAATTCTGAGTCTTGATAGATTAAAAACAAACTATAGTCACGGTTGTATCTAAGTACCAAGTCTGCTCTTCCTTTGCTGCTTAAGCTGCCTTGGGCTCAGTTGGAAATAAGTCAAGAGGGTGGACACCTGGTTCACCTCTAGGTGTTATTTTTTACTCAGCTAAAAACTGATTGATAAAGCAGTACAGCCTCCCAAAACAATCTTATTCCCTCTTGGGTTGGTAGATACCCAGAAGTAAAACCTTAAGACCCAACCATTAGTTCACTACATGCAAATGGGAGAATTCTCACTTTACCTTTCCGTCCCTGGTTTGATTTTCATGCAGGTGGAAAGGGATGGAATGACAGCTCCAGAAGATGCATATGGGTAGCTCTCTCACACCCTCCAACCAATATGCTTCGGGGAAACGAATCTATAGAGCATGTGATTCTCTCTGTCCAGTCTATCCTTCATTTTGTGCTAAGAAGGTCAACAGGGCACAAATCAGTAATGCCTATTGCAGTGCTAGGTTACGATCAGGACACCTGACAGATCTAGACTGAGGCCACTGGCTCACTTTTTTTCATATACCACACAACAGTTGTCAGATGGATACAGATCTGGGTTGGATACAAACTAGCAACTTAGTGGGAGAACGACTCCACATTTCAGCACACATTCCCCCAGGCACCCACTCTCCCTCTCTACTTCTGTCACGGGGTTTACCTCTCACTATTGAGGCACCTCCCTGTGGCTCCTCTGGGGATTGACTCTCAACTGGTATGACACCTCCCTGCTTCAGTTACTCACCCCCATGGTGTATCCTCTCTTTCTGGAGTCAGATTACTTCCAGTCCCTCTTCATAACTCAGGCTGCTCCCTGGCTTGGCTGTCTGGCCAGGTTACTGTAGTTTTCCCCTTCTGGGGTATCAACATCTCACTGGACCAGCTCTCCAGATGCCACTTCATCAGTCCAGTACCACTTCTCAGGGACTGGTAGGAGAACCCAGGTCTTCTCACTATTCCTATTTCCAACCCAGGGACCCTATAATCAGTAGCCAAGGGCTATACAGTCTTAAACCTTGCTGCTCTTTCTCTGGTCTTCTTCCTATTCTGCCTTCCACAGTCTTTCTTCCCTGCAACCCCTCTGGACAAACTCCTTCCATCAATGACTGGATTCCAGTTGTTTGCTCCCACCCTGGCTTTCCACTTACCCATCCCTCTATGCCCAGAGAGACGCTACAGACTCTTTCCCTGCTCTCCACTTCATTGCTTTATACAAGCTCAGCCTGCTCCTGTCCAGCTCGGCTGCATCATCAATTAGCCTTATCAATCAAGCCTGATCCTTTCCCAGGTGTGGCCTACAAGGTTAATTGGCCCTTTCTGAGTCACCTTAACCCCTTTAGGGTTGGTGTGGAGTGAATACCCCAGCACAGCTCCCCACCCCAAATTCTTTTTCTATTTAATCTTAGATGTAAAAAATGCCTCTAAAATGTGTGAATTTTAGGTGCAATTTGCACAGTTTCATGGCAAAATTATTAACCTTTGGGAGAATACATATTACTGCAGGAAGGTGAAATTCATGACATTTCACAAATAGATTCATGTTCCCTGCGATATGATCATGCAGCACAATCAAGAGGTAAGTTTGTATCACTGCTTCCTGATTAGAAACCATTTAAACCCGTTAGCCAATCACTTCCGACACATCAAATATGGGTACAGTCAGTGACTTATAGTACTGGATGTGCACCTTTTGGTCTCACCATTTTGTCCATGCTTTTGTTGGTGTTAATCCTACTGGAATTGGCTGGTGCGGTAGCATTACCATGTAGAAATGCTAAATTCAGGAGCAACCATAGAGAAATAAGCCATGAGCAGATTTTGTGGGACGTCTGATTGCTCAGCATGCCATATTGGTCAATTTGTTGAAGTGGCATTGTTATAGTCTCAAATAAAACTAGTTTCTATTCAACAGCAGTATGTTGAGCAGTAACTGAACAAGGCTACAGTGAAGGCCATCAAGGAGGGAGGAAAAATTAGGTAAAAAGGGGTTCATAGACGAAGGTAGTCAGGGCAGCTGCTTTTCAGTTGACCAGTGGCAGTGATGAGCATGTCTGAATGTTACATGAAATCACTCTCCAGTTATATGGTCCAGTGCCCATTGAATTCAATGGAAGGACTCCCATTGACTTTAACAGGCACTGGATTAGGCCCCAAGTGTTCATGGAGAAATCATACAAAAGGAATTTAGAAGCGTGTTCTTTGTAAATGGCTTACTTCTATGATGTGAAAAAAAAATCCTGCACCAAAGAAGACCTCAAAAATATATTTTGAATCAGGTATTATGCAAATCCAACTTGCATATTAATTAAAGGCTGAAGTAATAATAACTCTTATACTCCGCTGTAGAAAAATGACTGTCTCAGCAGGTTTACATTCTATCCAGGTAGTAAGTTGACTGAGGTATTCAGACCTCAAACATCCTTTTATGAACGCCTAAGAATATTTGGGATACTTGTTGCCATTTCAGAAATAAAATTAAACCAACAATTGAGATAATTCTACTCACCAGGGGTAAGATGCTTGTTCACATATTAGCTACATCCACTTTCAGACTGCAGCTGTATCAAGAGCTAAATGTAAAGAAAACAAGGAGAGAGACAGAATGTGAGAGGGTATCTTTAAACACATATTCCACATTACTGTTGAGGGCACATCTTCACTGGCAACGTTAAAGTGCTGCCACTACAGCACTTTCACGTGGCTGTGTAGTCACGGCACAGTGCTGGGAGAGGGCTGTCCCAGCACTATACAAAACCCACCTCCACCACAGGAATAGCTCCCAGTGCTGGTGCACTGTCCACACTGGCACTTTACAGCACTGAAACTTGCAGCGCTCAGGGGGGTGTTTCAGGGGGAGTGAGAAAGTTGCAGCGCTGTAAAGTGCCAGCATAGACAAGCCCTTAGTGTATACTGCAAGCTCTTTGGTGTGGGGAGTGTCATTTTGTTCTGTTTGTACAGCTCCTACAATGGGGTCCTGGTCCATGACTGGGGCTCCTAGGTGCTACTCCAATACAAATAATATTAATAAATTAGCCTGAATGCCATGCAGGTCTTAACGCATAAAAATATGGTCATTTTTCAGTGTTGTTTTTGTAACCACTAAGGTGCATTTAATTAGAGTGGAATTTGTTAACTTCCATATAATACAATATTCTCCACTGATGAAATGGTTTAACGAGAAATTATGTGGTTTAAGAGAATAAAGAATTTACAGCATCTAACAGTGCACAAAAGCCTTAGCTTTGGATTTTATACCACTCTGCGAAGACTCATGAGGAAAACAATATTGAAATGAGCTTCTTTCGTTGCAGCCTCTTGCACATACTCTGTTTGTATGCAGTGTTTTTGTTTTCAGCTATTTTTTGTTGATGTCGCTAATATGCTAATGATATGCTCTTGCTATTTGGAATATGTTCAGCTACACACCACTGGTTTAATTTTTGTGCACAGAAGCAAAAACCTGGGACTTTAGCAATGATTGCAATCTTCTGCTCAGTGAAGAAAGGCCTGGTGGCACAGATTTAGATATCAAAAAAGAATGGTGATAATCGTATTAACCTTGAGTTTTTCATCTCCTTTGAGTCTTTACAATATAAAGTAAGAAATCTAGCAGGTGGTGGTTGAATTTCAACTATGATGCTTATTTAATACATACCCAGTATTCCTTCATGAAGCGCAAAAAAAAGAGAGAGCTAGAACTCCAGATTTAGAAACAAGCCAATCAAATATTATAATTTTCATTAATATAAACCAATGAGAACTTGCTTTTAACATTTTTAATACTCAATGGTTATCTCAGCACTTAAGAATTATGCTACGTGGCTAAAATTCATATGTATATACATTACTATATAAGGTATGCCTTCATTTGACACTTTATATGACAGAGTAACTCACAGTCATAGGAACATAAGAACTGCCATACAGCAACAGAGTGATAGTCTGTCTCAGATCACTATCCTGTATCTCACAGTGGCCAGCACCAGGTGGTTCAAAATAAGGTGCATGAAACATCCCAGTAGGCGGATGTGGGATGATCAGCTCCACACTGAAGGTCTCATCCTATTCCCTAATAGCTAGAGATTGGTTGAAACATGAATTTAGTCAATACTTTAATTACAAATTTATTCATATTAGATGTAGAGGGAATTGTGTTTTCAGCAGGTATCACTGAACACAGGGCTATGGGTACATAAGCATTTTGCCCCACCATGCTACTTTCAATATACTTTGTGAGTGAAACTCAGAAGTTTTGGGAGTTCAGTTCTGATATGCATTTTGGGATGTATGTCCACACTTATTTGAATACATTTTGGCCTTGGAAATAGGGTGAGATCTCAGGTGGGATTTCCAGTATTTCTTGGTTTTTAATTTAGGAAATACAGCTTTCCTTGTAGCACATTATGGCTTCTGTTCCCAGCTGAATCTAGGGGGTGCATATCTCTTGCTTGGCTCCAATGGAAGTGACTTGCATCTTACAGTTGGAGAATTACTCCTAGGGAGCTCAGATGCACAAGAGTACTTAAAAAAGAAACCACTGGAAATTAGTTTAACCAAAGTTTTCATGCTCCAAGCAAAATTGAAACTTTGAGCAAAGTTTCAGGAGATTTAAATGTTATCTAGCCCACTTTGTCCAGTCCTGTTTCAATCCAGGGAGTGCTACCAGCAGTTCCTAAATGCTGTCCTGACTGGTGCTTCTCAGAATTACCTCACTACATTAGACATTTCAGATGTGGCACTGTGATATTATTCCTGAAAGGCAACATTTCTGGGAAAGATGAAAAACATGATAGATGCCTGTACGGCTGTGTTATTGCGTCAGTGAAGAACAGGATACTTTTAGTTTTGTCATTTCTGGTTCACAAAATGAACCTTTTAGTTTCAAGTTAAAATATCCACTAGCTATAAATCATTACACCTGAGTTGTGTATTGGTGATCATGAGAGAGCCAAATATTCACAGCTTTAATTCCTAAAGAATGTGAAGGGGTATATTAGCCATCTGAGTCTTGTGAAGTCTGGGTTTAATTGGGCTGGGGCAAGATAGATCCAAGGCCCAAACCTTTGCTGTATTTGCCAGGCTCCAGTGCTTTGGAACCAGCCAGAAATGATTAACTGCTTGTGGAGCAGAATAAAATGGGTTTGTTAACTTAATGGGCCCATCTGCCATTTACAAAAGGAAGAAGGAAAACGTGGCCAGTCTGGTAGGAGAAAGACCAAACTCATCTCAGGTAAAGATGTTACTTTCCTGTTGGACTTGAGAAAAGGGGGATGATATTCATTTGGATTTCCATAATAAGTGGAATCATACCATTTTGCTGGTTTGTTTGGGAATGTGCCACACAAACCAACAAAAATGGTTCTCCACTGGGGAACACAAGAAAAGTGCTCTCCCTCCACTGGGGAAAGAGAGCCCACCTTGTGATAAGGGGGAAAATAGGGTTAGAACATTTCCCCAATACACAGATGAAAGTATGAATGACCATTCTCCCATAGATACTGTGTTATGCAGTACTTTGGGACACAGACAAACCACTGTAAAATGTCCTATAACCAAAGCTATAGTTAGGAGTATGTGATGTGTACTGAACAGAGATGGACCTGAGACATGACATTAAGGTCTGGAATCAGATCCAACTCCAAACTTTGCCAGATTCCAGGTGTTCTGTTCCTATATGGTTCATTATCAGAAGAGGCCCAAGTCATAAAGTTCAGATCCAAATCTGAACTTCCTGAAAGTTAGCAGAGAGAGGTTGGAACTGATCCTCCAATCTGGGTTTGTCTCTAATCAGAACTGGTCACTCTCTTATTCATAGCCATAGAAACCATCACAAATATCTTACTATTTTTATGATGTTTCTAAGAAAGTCAGAATAGGAGCTCCTGCTATATGTTGATTGTCCGCCAGCATGACCCGAATCTCATTTGTTTACACTGCTACAGTTAAAAATAAGGTCACATTCCTTGCTCTGCTTTTTGTTTAAGTATCCATCGTGATCATATATACACCAAAACTACTTAAAATACTTCCTTACTACCCACAAACCTTAGTTCAGGCAGTAGTTTAAAGCTGTCCATCCTGGCACACTTTTCTGTTTGTGGAGTTGATGTCTTTCACCCTTCTTTAATAACAGTTTGTGTCAAGTATTCTCCTTACTATGTTCACTAATCCATCCACTCCTGTTGCCATGCATCCTTCTTCTCAAAGAAGCAAGGAATCCTTGTGCTCAACAGTTTGTACATTTCATTTTTAAGATGCATGCCTGAAACCCCCAATGTCACCCTTAGTAAATCTGATAGGATGAGAGGATGTCTGCACTACAAAGAGTAGTATGACATTTGAATCTCTGCAGACACTTCCAACAAGCTCACATAGAAATGTATGCTACATAGCAGTCTGCACTTATTTCTGTTTAGTTTCCAGCTCAAGTTTAAGATGTTGGCTTTGCTCCTGGTTTGCAACCTGGCTACCTGATACAGCCATAGTTGTATTTAGGGAGGTGCTGGAACCAACATCTTTCTGGTTTAAAGGGAGGAGCTAATGGCAGGATATTTTCCATAAGGGGTCCTCAACTCTCTCCTAACTCTCTTGGGTCCAACTGATCCTGAGTTTGTTGACCTTCAGGACACAATTTCCTAGGCTTTGATGAGGGGTTGGGTGCAGGTGTGTGCAATGGATAGAAGAAATTAGTCTTCAGTTTGCTGGGCAATTTATATTTGGTAAGTTGAGGTTGATTTGTTGAGTGAGCGTCAGCTTTATATCCTTAGTTTCATGTACTTGTATTTTAAAAGATCATCAACTTGGAATAGAAACTTTTCTTTTGCTTTTATAGACATAGGACAAATTTAAAATATCTGTGTAAGCACTTCAAACCTTGTGGCAGGCACTATTAAAGGAAAATGGAATCCGTTCATCAATCACCTTTGAACTGAGACCAAACAGCCAAGGAACATATTGACCAGAATAAGTACATTTCCTCAAAACTTTATGGATAACTTAAAATGGAGGTAAGTCTGGTATTAAAATGAAAGTTAGTTCTGTCATAAACTTCACTATTGTATTTGCAAAAAGACAAAGGTAAAAATGGTTAGTAAGAGTTATGAACAGCTGATACGGTCATAAAAATTCAACTCGACCTGTAAACACTTAGTGTATGGAAACCAATGCAGGGATTAACCAGGCACTTTGTTAGGGTCAAAATGACAAGTCCTAGTGTGGGTCATAGATTACTAGTGTACTGAGGTGGAGGAAATGTGCCTGTCCCAGTTTGGCATTTTTGTAAACATTCATTTTGTAAACAAAGGTGTTTATTAAAAAAACCCAGACAAGCCAGTAGAAAATGTTCTCTAAAACGATCCATGTTTTTTTTTTCATCAGTAACAATATCTACAGGAGCCCAGAGAATAGTGGGGTGAGGGTATTGCAAACTTGCTCAGCCTGGGTAGAACTGGAGCCTGGCAAATATAGAAAAATATGATCAGCAAATATTAGTTCAGACTTTAAAATTAATTTATTGTATACATTTATGTGAAAAATTCATATCATATAGCCATATTAGCATCAATAAATTTGCTTTCCATGAATATCTACACTACAAACCTGATAGCAAGAGCTGTGTTCAAGGACGAGTAACAATGCCATCTGACTTCTGTCACCAATCGCAACTAAGAAATACAACACAAATTTCAAGTAATGAGCTGCACAAGTAAGAAAATTCATTAAAAATGTAATTAAATGAGAGTGTGGCAAATGACAAATAATAAAACAGTGAAACTGACTATGCTTAAAGAGCTGTCGAATGTAAAGAGCAAAAACCTAACAGTCATAGAGAAAATATTTGTGTACTAATCTTTTTTTTTATTATTTTAGGATTTTCTATAGCACCGAGTATAGTATCTAAATGCTTTTGTTTCTAGTAATCATAGGGATTATGTGTAACCATAATAGATACAAAGGCCTGAATTTTTAGTTCCATTCAAGCCTCTTACACCATCTTGGCAGTGTAAACTACTTATGCCACTTTAAAGGCCCCTTTCATAGGAGTGGAATGGGACTTAGTGTACTTGAGAATCGGGCTCACATTTTGGTCTGAAAATTTAATTTTCAAGCTGATCATGTTTCTTTACAACATGTTGCAATATGTGTATTGCAAAACGAAGGTTACTAATACAACTATGTTTATTGTGCTAGCTAAATTCATTGTGAGGCATTCACGTATCACGACAATGTGGGCCATACATGTAACTAACATCTGTATATATCTAAATGCTCTGGGATAATAAAATAAAACATATATGGAGATAACATTCTGAACTCATACACACACATTAAAACACATTTAAAATATCTGTTCACAAACATTTAATTTCCCTCCTGTGATGCTCCTCCCCCACGACTTTTGGTCTCTGGCTTCTTATGCAACGAGCTCCATGCAGACTTCCCCCTGCATAGGGATCCACTCATGTGAAGCTCCTTTTAGGAGCAAGGCATTAGATTGCAAAAGTACTACTTTCTTCCTTTCTCTCTCTCTCTTTCTGTTGGGTATGTAGTCCCACTGAAATCAAATAGTTTTATACTCTTTTTACCAGGGTCTGGTTCAGATACCATGTACAATCGAGTAATACCACAATATCTCCGCTGACTTTACTGTAGTTCTTCCAGAATTATACTGGTTTAACCAATATCAGAATCTGACCCATTTACTCCAAATAAAAAAAATCCCTGAAATACTGCTTTGGCACATTTTTCTTTGTGTGTGTGTTAAAGTATGTTATTGTTTTTTCTACAACTATTGGACACCAAAGAAGCTATACATTTTTTAAAAAAGCAATATACAATTATTGTTTCAAACAGTGAAAAATAAAGAGGAAAGAATATTTTCTAAATATTTATCTTGTGAATGGGTGGTGTTGCCTCCTTTGGAATAGGAAAGTCTCTATTTTAGATGGTGATTAGACCCTGGTTTTGGCCTCCGCATCTCAGGAGGTGACAGATTGGCTAAATTAATGTTGAGTAAAATCAGTGAATAGGAAAATAATGAAGTTTACATGATTAATGACATATCCTAGAAATTTCTTAAGTAAATTCTATGGACTCCTTTACATAGAACATAAAATATTTTCTTGAATCTGACCTGAAAATTGTTTTTTTTTAACCTGATTCTTTTTAATGATCAGAATGGTCATTTTTTAAATTATGCAAATGAAAGTTACTGAGTAACAATTGCTTGATTAGACCAGTTGGTACTGACCTAATAAATGATGGAGAATATTTTTTACAGGAAATTGATTTAATTGAAGCTTTTGTTAGTCACTGCAAATGTGTCTGGTTCATGCCACAGTACCCAGGAATTTATAAATGGGTTCAGAATGTTGTTCAGGCACCAGAAAATAAACCTCCAAGCTATTTACTACCTCTATGATATATAAAGTTTGCAGTTTTGATTTTGT
This sequence comes from Mauremys reevesii, assembly GCF_016161935.1. Lineage (NCBI taxonomy): Eukaryota > Metazoa > Chordata > Testudines > Geoemydidae > Mauremys > Mauremys reevesii. The sequence goes on along the minus strand of NC_052633.1, from coordinate 47,925,872 downwards.
GTGATTATGTTCAGCAATGGTGACCTTTAGAGGCAACAATATTGAAGTGTAATGAGGAGATGTTTGATCACTGGTATACAATGAAGAGTTGGCGCGACTTCTCCATTCCTTCCTGGAATTTGTGAAATTCAACTGACAGGCTTTAACCTTTAGACTGCTGAAGTTTTAAAATGTATAGGGATTTAGCCTGTTTATACACCACGTTAGGTATATGAAATTTTAGATAGTTTCTTTTATCATCTCCTAAAATGATGTTGTATATTTAATAATGGTGCCCACTGGCCAACATTGCATCATTCAGCTCAGCAGTCAGTTGTCATCAGGCTGGCTTTTAACCCATTCACTTATCGCACAAAAGAACTCCCTGGTGACATGTTTGTAAAAAGATGAACTGGCCCATCAAGGGATGGACAAACCACTTCTGATAAGAAAAGAACCAGTGAAAATAATGCTTGTCTCCTCCAAACCAAATCTGCTTTTACTTTTGAAGAAGTTTGGATCTGTGACTTCTAAATCCTCTTATTTTTACTGGACAATTAGTCATCTAATTGCCCTGCTGTTGCACTCTGCAATGTTAGTACCAAAGACTTTGGAGGTGGAGCTGGGAGTCACTGCAGGGGGTGGAAGTGACGGTTGCACAGAGACTGAGTGATCTTTAGTTAACCAGGAGAGGAGGTTTGGGGAACAGGGATGGTGGCATGGGAGTAGGAGTGTGGAGCCTGTGGATGGGTGTCTTAGGGAAAGGACCAGTCATAAGGAGAATGTGGGCAGGAGCTAAATGTCAAGGAAGACGCAAAATATATGAATAGTCAGCCAATGTTTCTAGTGCCTGGAGAGTTTATATCTTCTGTGGTTTACTGGTTACTCATCAGGATTAGGTGAGGCCATAGATCAGTGATCTCACCTCAGGAGCTTTTTGTCATATTTTCAAACAAGAGTTTGCACATTTTTATGTAAAACTCTATGCACTAGTGCTGATAAAAATACCACCCAGGGAAGGGTTCATGTCTAAGGAAGCTATAAAAAGAAAGTTAAATATAAAATATGTGGAATGAAGAAAACAACTATTTTTTAAAGCTATTATTAATTTTCTGGGTGGATGACCGTTCAGTATTTAAGCATCAGTGTTCTACATTTCAATATGCAGCTGATATTACTGTATATTTGCATGAAAGCCTCATGGGGAAGGCTGTGGTCAGTACATCAAAACAGGTACATTTCATGCAAGATTCAAGTACAGCAAAGCTCTTTTTCATGGATGGGTTTATTTTCAGCTTCTTGTAAATCAGGTGAGCAACCCCACAGTCCAAAATCACCAGTGATATTGTGTCCCATAGTGCTACTCCCAGATGAGGTCTAAACAAGTTTTTACAAAAGAAAATGGTGTGTGTGTGTGTGTGGATGAGTGTGTGTGGATGAGTGGCTAGAACCTGGTTCTCCTCTCAGTTATTCTATTATAAATATAAACTAACAGGCATTACACGAGTGTAAAACTGGTGATGGAGAAAAATAAGGCCTTGTGGTTTTGTTACTGATACAAAAGTTGCCCATCACAGCCTCTCTCTCTTTTCTTTAGGTAACTGGTCAGGTCCCCTGTTTGAGACAGTATACCCAATCATTATAGTAACAGAAGTTATTTATTTTGCTTTGGTAGTTGGCTGATGAAACTCATCTGTCCTATAAGGCTGGAGACAGATCCAGAAAACCTAGCTTAGTCCATGGGGATTTAGACAGCGTCCACCGTTCCTGGTGTTAGACCTTGGTTTCCTTGGTCAAGGATGGTAGAATCTGAGGGCTGGTCTACACTGGGGGTGGTGGTGTCGATGTAAGATATGCAACTTCAGCTACGGGGATAGTGTTGCTGAAGTCTACATATCTTATTTCAACTTACCTCCCATCCTCCCGGCGCGGGATTGATGGCTGTGGCTCCCCTGTCGACTCCGCTTCCACCTCTCGCCCTGGTGGAGTTCTGGAGTCGATGGGAGCGTGTTTGGGGATTGATTTATTGCGTCTAGATGAGATGTGATAAACCAATCCCCGATAGATCGATCGCTACCCACAGATCCGGCGGGTAGTGTGGATGTACCCTGATACATACCAACAATGCCTTGTGTATTAATGACATGGACTTCCCCCAGTGCATAAAAAGTGGTCCACCACAGCTTTTCTCCTGAAGATTTTAGATACACTATCATACAACACAACTATTCATAACACTATCCTTGGCTATGCTTCACTATACCCAGCTGTAAAATGGTGATATTAACATCGCTATGTTTGAAAAGTGCTTTGAGATCCATAAAGATGCAAAGTATCTTTCATATATACATTTTGGCTTTTCCCTAGGGCTTTTCATTCAACTCCACAGTCTCTGAAGGTTGCTAACATCACAAAGTCCAATCAAATTTCTGCTGAAAGTCAGGTCCACTTAGATGTTCTTTGTACAACTGAGCGGGTCTCTCTTGGAAAATTCACCAGCAGCCCTTCAGTTTGAACCAAAAAGCTGGAACAAAGGATGGGTCAGTAAGGAATTTAAAATTATTTTCCCCCATGCCCATCCTTGCAGCAGGGACATCAGGACTGCTTCAAAGTACAAGGAGACCCAAGCATGCTCTGCCAAAAGCAGCATGTTTGGCATTCTTTTGTTTATATCATAGTTTAATAGAATTTATATTCAGAGTATACGGCTCTGGAGAGTATATATTGAATGTGCAGTGTATATAGTGAGGCAGAGGGCCTAGTGGGTAGTGCACTGGACTGGGACTCAGGAGACCAGGCTTCTATTCATGGCTTGGCCACTTGCCTGCTGCAGGATCTTGGGTAAGTCACTTTAGCTCCCTGTGGCTCAGCTTCCACATCTATAAAATGATACTGACATTTTTTATAAAGCCCTTTGAGTTCTAATGATAAAAGTGCTATCTTAGAGCTAGATGTTATTAATTATATTTTTATTAAATATGAATTGTGAATGTCTGAGATATTTTAAACAAATAATGTATAATTCAGTACTCATGTTTTTGAGGGAAGTGTGGGGTTCAAGATTATGTGAATCCAAATACTTTATATTCTGAATAGATTTGTATTCAAACTGATTCCAAACTGGGAGATTGTCCCTTTGGTAATGAGTTCTACTATAATCCAGGGGGACATATAACGCCTGTCCTTACAAATAATAAACTTTTAAAATTATTGGTTTTAGAGCAGAGATGTAATCATCACTTGCTAAATAATTGTTGAAAGATATAGCACAGTAAGAAGTCTTAGGAATGGATTTCATTCTTCTTTCCATCCTAAACAGTGCATTTGTTAAACAACTACCTTGTTTGACCTGAGAGGTAGCTGCATTTTCAGAGGTGAAGGATGTGATTCTTTTACAGTTTGCATATCAGTTTGCTAAATTTGTAAAGAACTTTTGGAACATTCAGGATGCAAGGAGTAATATTTTAATTATTGATTTTTAGCATGCTAGCACCTCACAGAACAGATAGCTAGATAAGTCTCTGATACAAGGAATTGAAACTCTAGAGCTTACACATAACTTACTAGGATTACTGACCACAAACAAGAGGGAAGCGGGATAGAATGGAGTGACATAAATAAGACAGTCTGGAGAATCCGTTAATTAATTCCTGTTAATGAAACCAGAAGGTATAACTTTATATTTTAATTCACTTCTTTAGGCTTTGTGGTAGAAGTGTTGTGAGGAGGGATTTGAAGGTGATAAGCATACTGTCTTTAGAAGATATTATGAATATTATAAAAATAAACTATAATAATGATTATTCTTTCCATGTACATGACATGGGGTTCTGATGACAGCCTGACATGCATCAGGGCTAAGCTTGAGTGATTTATGATTTACTCGGAGTCTGAACGCCTTATATAGCCTTATTCAGTTTTCCTAGGTTGCTTGTATTGTAATAAGTGAATTATTTCTTTTCCTCTTGTTCAGCTCCCTTGGAACCTTTTCTTTTCCTCTGACTACCTGAACTTTCACTTGCTGCCTACTCAGATAAGCCTCCATCCTCTCTCTCTCTCTTCTCCTTTCAAGAGTGTTGTGACTAAAGGCTTCAATAGTTACCTGCAGCCAAGGCTTTTAACTTTTTAAAAGTTAAATTGAGGGCTATACATTTCCCTCATTAAGCAGTTTTTTTCTTGGAGGAAAGTTAGTGGCTGGCATAACTGCACACAAAAGACTTTCAGCTGGAAAATGACTGCTTTTGTTCATGTAGCAAGAGTTCTATTAAATGGGTGTATTGTGTTGCCATTAAATACAAGTTTTTGACAATGTTACAGCTGAGAACTAGAGTATGGACAATATTTTAGTTGCTGCCTAGCTCTGACTTACATGGCATACACATTCATATAGATCCCTCCAATATTTCTAGATACCTGTGCTAGATGCATAGAGGGCAATAGATGATAATCTGTATTTGACGGGCTGATGCCTGATGTAGACTCTGCAAACAGTTGGATCTATAGGCTATGAAAACTCAGTGCTCTGGGTCTAGTCAACAATTATGGGTTGGCTATGGGTTGAAGCCAGCCCTGGCAACATGAGGAGTTGGTGCCTTTGTGTTCCATTTCCAGCTCCCAGAACATCTCTCCAGCTAGGAGATCGGTGGTAAAACAGTAGTGATGGGGCACAGTGGGTTTGACCCACCAGCCATTATGGAAGTGAAGCCCAGTTTACATGGGAGTCTTTGCATAATTACCAACAGTTAGAAAAGCTTTATAAAGGAGAAGTGTCTAAGTTGGCTAGGGCCTGGAGGCTGCTAGTTCCCCAGCCATTGGGGTCCTTTGTGTGCTTTCTGGTGAGTTTTATTACTCCTATGGCACTTTACAAACATTAACTACTTCATTGCCAGCACTTTGGGAAGGTAGGTATTATTATTCCATTTTAGAGATATGGAAACTGCGGCAGAGCTGATATTTTCAAATCTAGGTGTATACATTAAGGCACTGAAACAAAAGCAATTTGGTTGGAGTACACACAGATCCCAGTGAGGATGCTCAGTGCCTGTGGATTTAAGGTATTTAAACATGAACATTTTGACCTATGTGACTTGACAAAGGCTACAGATGGTGTCAGTGGGAGAACTGGGAATAGTTCCTAGCTTACTCAGCTAAACAATACGGCCTTTCTGCCTCACACTCTTGAGCCTCCTTGAGGCTAGAAGTTATGCTTGTAGTTCAGTAGAGGAGTGGTGTAAGCTGGTGACCTCTCTCACCAGCCCAAGAAAGAATCCTTGCAATGCCTGAGTCTGTATCTGGCCCTTAATCAGGACACAATATATTAGTCAACACAAAAACTCATGAAGTAACACTAACAAAATGTTTCTCCTGACCAAAGTAGGCTTTTCCCCTTGCCTTTCTCTGTCCCCTGGAAAGAGACCATGCCTGTTCCTTAAATCCTTTGCTGTGTCATGTGACCAGCATGTACCCATTAACCCTTTCCTGTCTGTTTCACCCTCTCACAAGTGGGCTCAAGCAGCCGGCTGATTAGGAGCTTATGGTGGTCGTGAGGAAGAGAGACTGTTGGTCTGGGAGCAGTACAATCTCACAGTAGTTTCAATGGTATTTTTAGTCACCACTATGTCCACCATGTAACACTACTGTCTATCCCAGGGGAAAGGGATAGCTCAGTGGTTTAAGCATTGGCCTGCTAAACCCAGGATGGTAAATTCAATCCTTGAGAGGGCCATTTAGGAAACTGGGGTAAAAATCTGGCTAGGGGTTGGACTAGATGACCTCCTGAGGTCCCTTCCAATCCTGATTCCCTATGAAGGGACACAATAGAGTGAAAAGGGTCAATTACTAATAAAGGCAGCAGAGAAACTATCAGGTCAACCTTTGCATTTATTAATGAAAACTAGTAATAGCCATGAGGTGTAAATGTGAGAATGCACACAACTGCAACATTCCATTTCTTTTTAGACTCCTATTAAATGGTGGCTTCTCAGTTTGCATAGTTACACAAAGAAATACCCTTATTTTGATTGCTCGGCACACTGTTCTCAGTGGACTTCTTGAGTATTACCTGAGTGCACATTGTTAAAGTTTTATTTGGAAAGCAGTGACTCTCTAAAGCAGAGTAAATGTGTGACTGCTGCACACTCCCACCAAGGATATTGCCCTTCAATTGCTTTGCTAACAAGGATTTTAAAGATAAATAAGGAAACCACCCTAGAAATCTAAACTGTTAACCAATCCTATTTTCAGAGATTCTTATTAAAACCTTTATGTCAAGATTTGGGAAACATCTGACAAAATTGCTGGTCTGAAGTTGCAAACAAAGTATTAATCAAGGCAGCCCACTGTGGCTTAATAGTCTCAATGACAGATACTTCTTGGCAATCAAGGCTCCTCTGATGATAGTCTAATCAAACGGTACAGATTTTATATAACCAAGTATATGCAAGTATAGCTCAACCACAGCCAGACAGTATTGCAGGGTACACAAGGGAAATGTTAGAGCAAACTTGCTCAGCTTATTGCCATATGATGTCACACCACAGGAGATAAGGGTGTAGTAATGTTCCCTTGTGTGCAAAAATCACAGAATGGGCTTTGTACCAAAAGTGAGCTACACTGAGACGTGTGAGGCTGCAGATTGTGGGAGGCTGACGTCTCTGCTCCCCTCTGTGTGAGAGTGTGGGTATTAATTTGGTTAATTTCTAATGATCACCCATAATAACTTACAAGAGAGTTTGGATAATGAAACAATGTAAAAAGAAATGCAGTTCCAAAAATAAGTCTGTCCAGGACAGAAAATGTCTTAAAAAGCTACAGTATTTAGAGGTTTAATTAGTATATTGGGTCATTATGACATCTAGCTCATTTCATTACCCTCCTAATGTATTATTAGTTGGCAGTTAAATACTGTCTGCTGGGACCAGAGAGTTTTTCCTCTTGTCTTTCTGGTCATACTTACTGCCTAGGCCGACAGCTTACCTGTAGTGAGGAAGAAATGGAACACCAATTAGAAAGCTTTCAGCCCAGCACCCATGGAAAAGCCAAAAGCTGATAAAGGTCAGCATGAAATTTGAATGACAGGGCTAAAGTCTTTTACTCATAATTTTGTGTTTGCAATAGAATTCAGAGCAATTCACAGCCTTAAAGGCCTTAAGTGAGAACAGCAATTAATTGTAATGAATAATCTGACAAATCTGGTTGACATATGGCTGCTAATGCCCTCCTTTCTAGTGGGAGCAGTGGAGGGATTAGATTAACTCAAATGAAATCTGGGACCGCCATGCCATCTGCATGTTCAGTAGGAAACGGTACACGTTAAATGGTGAGTGGGTAGATATCTGTCTTGTACTCATCTCTCTCTGAGCCTTTGGCAGATATGGGAATAGCAGTTTTATTATTGCACCAGCTGCCTGTCAATCCAGTAATACTGGAAAGTCATATAGTACAACCTAGAAAGCTAATATACCAAAAAGCTGTTAAAAATTAACTAGACAAAATTAACATAAATTGATAAATTCTTCTGTTTATACAATGTATGTATTCATAGTTTGATTACCCTATGAACATACTGTAATTAAACAATAGCATTTTCATATTCCCTATTTACAAATACTATCTCTGGTAGAGACTGAACTATCCAAACTGCCTTGTAAATGAAGGAGTGCAGGACACTCACCTTGAAAAATTCTACACCCACCTACAAATAACTGTTCCTTCCATAGGCCCAGTCCTTCAGTCTTACTCCTGTTGATTTAGACCCCAATTCTGCAACCACTTATCAAATGAATAACACAGACCAGGTACTTACATGAGTAAAGTTACTCACATGTGTCAGTGCTTGCAAGAGCTGGTGGCTGGTGACACAGAGAGAGTTGGGATTGTTTACCTGCCCATGTTTCTATTTTGGCCTCTATCTCTATGTCATAGCTATACGATCCCTCTTCCCAACCCAGCATCCTTCACTTCTCTTTCACTCTTCTCCCAAAGTACTCTGACTCTACCGAACACCTTACACATGACATATTAGGGGTACTGATCACAAACAAGAGGGAGATGACATAGGATAGGGTGATATAAATAAGACTGTCTGAAGAATTTGTTAATTCCTGTTAGTGAAAGGTTTTTTCCCAGGGTATTAAAATTACAAATAACAAAACAGAAACAAAACCACCTCTGTATGTAATAAATTTGCATTATTTACCTATGGACATTCTCAGTATTAAATAGATCCAGACATTTCAGACTTTTTTTCTTGTGGTGGGATAGATAATTAAGACGAGGACAGGGTTGGAAATGATGGGCGAGCAAGCATTACTAATGTTTAATGACTTTTGCTGAACTTTATGCTAGGTGTTCCTTATGGTCACTAAAGAGTAAATCTCTGCCTTTTAGAAAAATCTGTTAACTCTAATTTGTGATAATGTTAGCAAAAATAAGTACATTTTTAAAACTATTGGTTAATGTATAACCAGTACCTGCGTTACTGCAAATAACAGATCCTTCCTTTGAATTTCACAGAGACTGGCTAGTATTCTCTGCCCAAGCTTTTACAAATCATGGATTTGATCCGCAACCTTTCTTCATAAAAACAGCCCTTTTGCACACTAATGACTTCAAGGGTAAGGATGGCAGGACCAAGCCATATAGGTATTCAATAGTTATAAGGCTAATCTTCCTCAGGAGATTTTGTGTGTAAGTAAGGCAAGCAAGATTCGGCTTGCAGCTACTAGCTACGCAAGCATCCTCTTCAAATTCCACTCTTCAGATATTTGCAAAGTAAGCCAAAAATGACTTTCGTCAACATCACAAGTATTAAACCTTTGTGATAAATCTGAATGGCAGATATATTAGTATAAAGTATATTATCAGCAGGATTTTTAAAAATCTTCAAAAATTATCTGTAAGAAATTAGGTTTGAAAGTGTATTTTTTTCAGTCAGGATCATCCTGCACCAATGAATGAAGGGCATGAAGATTAATCCCCTCAATTCAATCATTTACAAGGAAATATAAGTCAGGGTTGTATTTTATTTTATAGTAAGCCCCCTAATTCAAGTCTGGGATACAAGTATCAGGTCTGCTTTTATTTTATCACATCAAAGTTCTAGTATGTGGAACCTGTTAACTTCAAGACATAATAATTAATTTCCCACAATACTTAGTTGGTAGGAAAATCATAACCATGCTCTAGATCAGTAGTTCCCAAACTTGTTCCGCCACTTGTGCAGGGAAAGCCCCTGGTGGGCTGGGCCAGTTTGTTTACCTGCCACGTCCGCAGGTTCGGCCTACCATGGCTCCCAATGGCTGCGGTTTGCTGCTCCAGGCCAATGGGGGCTGCTGGAAGCGGCGCAGGCCATGGGACATACTGGCCACCACTTCCAGTAGCTGCCATTGGCCTGGAGCAGCGAACTGCGGCCACTGGGAGCAGCAATTGGCCGAACCTACGGACACAGCAGGTACACAAACTGGCCCGGCCCGCCAGGGGCCTTCCCTGCACAAGCGGCGGAACAAGTTTGGGAACCACTAGTCTAGTTTCCAAACACATGAGGGTGGAGGCTTGGCTACCTCAGCAGAACGGTTGGCTCCTCCTCTGCATCCATTGGGGGCCTTTCTTTGGGTCTTGAATCCAAAGGAGAGAATGGATTGCCCTGGCTTCTGTAGATTTCAATGCCATGAGAGCTGTCAGATTTGTCAGTGGGCCCCTCATCTTATTTTACATAGTCGGCACTCAGTGGAACAGTAAGGGAAGAGCTGCATGAGAAGATGTTCACAGAGATTTCCTCCCTCTGACACCTCTCCTGTGAGGATTTTCAGTAGCAGGGGATGATCTCTCCCCATGACAGTATATTTCTTAGAACCTCACTGCTAGTTTGCAGCTCTCTGGTGGTGTGTGCTAAAATGACGACCAGAATCCGTATGTCTGGAAAAGAGATTAAAACAACAGAGAAACATGAGGAGAGAAAGGAGGATGGGTATCCCTAGCCAGCTTGAGCATTAACAGTAGAAAATGCAGTCAACTACTGATAGTTAACCTCAAGAAGCATAAAGTATTCTTAGTAGAAATCAATGTACTAAATGCCTCTTTCATTTTGATAGCTACAGCAACAGGACTGAAATAACTTTAACCCAGCAACAAGAGACTATAGTTAGAATAAGTTAACCTTAACTCTAACCCTAACTATAGCACATACTCATGAAAAAAATACATTTCTGAACAAGGAAAGCATCCAAAAATCTTTGCACTGAGACTGTGTCTTCACAGAAAGCAAAAAGGTGCTATTTAATCCTAGCTATTTCTCAATTTTCTGCACACATCATGTTTCAAAGTTGAAAATAACAACAACAGCAAAGTGAGCCATTAAATACAATCTATTCTGGATCTAGCTTCAAAAAAACAAATGAAGCCATGACTCAATCTTCTTGGCAGCTACAGGGACACCTGTTTCCATTATAAAGAGGTCCCTGTGATGTCAAACATTCAAAATATTTACTAAGTGTTTATCAGGTTTCCTTTTTTTCAAATTGTTATGCTGCCATATCAAACGGCCATAGTATCTATTCAGTGTATTCTTTGGAATCATAGGCCACGTGAGACTTACAATTTTTAAGCAGATTTCTCAAATTATTTCTGTTGCAAATTCTGCTCAAAATACATTACAGCCCACAGAATACACTCTCCTCCCTGCTTGTAAGCCCTGAGATGAGGTATTGTACAGTTTTTTTAAAAAAAGGGGGAAAAGTAGACTGTTCCTATAATATTTTAAATGACATACTTAGCTCTGCACCATAGTGACTACTGACAACATAATATACACTTGGGAAGCACAGGTGAATCAGATTGTGAATGCTGGAGAGACTTTTAATTTCACAAAGCTCAGTAGGTGTCAAGGCACATTTCTTTCTGTAAATATGGGCCTAACAACAATCACTGTAATTGAGAAGAATTTACTCTGTTACTATAATTCATCTATCTTCTGCCCATTTGATTCCAATCCTTAAATTGCATGATCTATTACTGGGAATGTAAAGCATCTCTAATTTGACCTTTTTTAAAAAACATAACTAGTTTTTAGCTTGCTAAGAAATGTTGCAAAGAACTGCTACGTTCCCACTGTATAATCTAGATTTTTCTTGGGGAAGGGGGGCAGGGAACGGGCACTGTTTAGCTTAACTATCTTTCTAGCCTGCAACTTATAAATAGCACTTCCCCACTCTGCAAGGTTATAATAAATTCCCAAGACCTACTGTAGGAACTGTATCCTTTTATTTTAATAACTGTCACCTGGCTTAAAAATTATGCTTAGTTTAAAAAATGCAAACAATATTACTACTTCTAAATTTATTTTGTTAATGAAGTCACTACATAAATTTTACACATTATTATTTTTTGTTATTAATTGCTAACTCTGAAAACGGCTAAATTCAGAATAACTCTGTTTCAAAGACCTAATTGCCAAGGACCTAGCCTTAATATTAACTAGGATAATTATTATGCAAAGCATACCCACCCAGAATGTTTGCATAGCTATCACAAGCGCTTTCATAAATGATGCTTTAATTAGTCTTAATTAGAATTTGTTTAAGTCAGCAGGGAATGCAGAGCCCGTGAAATGATGTATGTAATAAGCATCAGGCTCACTTTTTACTTGGGGAATAGAGCTGACAAAATCACATCACGTTAAATTGATTCAGTCAGAATTAAAATTCTTATGGTATTAATTAAATGGGGGATCTCATTAGCAGGCTGCAGGGTGACAGAGCGACTCTTTGGCGACCAGATGTGAAGGAAGCAGCACTGAACAGAGCACCATTAGACCAGAAAGTCATCCCATCTTAGTCAGAAACAGTGGTATTAGGCTTGATGCAAAGTGCTAGAACTATTGTATTAAGATATCAGAAATTTAGAGCTCTTTTTTCTAATTTGGCTTCTTTCAGCTGATATAGTTCAATAAAAATGGTTGTTGGGTTTTTGGAAAGTCATTGCCTATTTTCAGAGTGCACAGATAGAATTCTGATTAGTCTAAGACAAAGAGACTGAACAGGCGCTGTTCCAGACCCTCTGATGGTGTAAATCAGCATAGCTCCATTGACGAGCGACACTGTTTTACACCAGATGAGTATCTGGCCCATATTTTATTTTATTTTATTTAGCACTGAAACTTTTTATTACAACTTTGGATGAAAACCTGTTGTCCTTATTTGTTTTCAGTAAGGGTTTTGCTTGAGTAATGACTACAAGATTTGGTCCTTGTTCGGTATTAGCTTCAGAAAGGATTGTCTATTTTTAAAATGTATTTTACACATTGCTTTAGTCAGCAGCTTGTATGTCTTCATGTGAATTCATTTATTTCAGTAAAGAGAGGATCCTGGGTATTTACCAAAGTCATCCTCATTGGTATCTACTTATAAATTCACAAAGTCAATGGTGATTTTTCTATACTCTGCCACCCACTAAAAATAGCAGGCATACTTTTTACTATTTATAAACCAGAGCAAGTCTAGCTAAGGATAGATGATATTTGCCTCCAATTAGCATATGTTTTGTGAATGGCAAGGGGCACATGCTGCTGTTGTGTACGCTTTTCGTCAATATTAATGAGTTAGTGCTTTGATTTTTGTGCCTTAAATTCAAGCAATCAAAAAATAAATCTGCTCCTTGCCTGTGATTCAAAGGTTGAAACTCAGCCTAGGGGCTGAGTGATTCACTAGTCTTCCTTTCACCTTAGAAAACCAGAGTTACTGTCTTGAGGTAGCCTCAGAAACCCGAGCTATAGTCTTGATGTAGGTCACAAGTAATACAATAATTATGCGAGTCTCACCTTAGCCTCCTTATCACATCATATTTAGGTCTTGATTCAGCAAGGTAACTTCAAGTGCATGGGTAGTCCCACAGAAGTTGTGGGTGAAATAAAGGATCCACTGAAGTCAGTAGCAAATTTCTCAATGAGTCAATGACTTCAATGGGCCAGAATTTCCCCTAATGGGACTATAGCTTCATGAAGGTAGCATAAGAACAGCCCATCCACTGGGGAAGAGCCTCAGCTCATGTAAATTGTCACTGAGGTGCTATGAAAATTTACACCAGCAGTGGATCTACCCCCTTAATTTTAATGCTCAGTGTAGTTTGTGAAAGAACAGTTGTTGACTGCACCACTTGGAATATTCTGTGTTTGGAGCGAATGGCCACTCTTCCTCTTTGTCATGGGTTGCCAAGGATGTGGAAAAAGGAGAGGTTGGGAAGAGCCAACTATTCAAATCCTAGAACCAGGAAGTCAAGGAGCTCTACTGCATTAAGCTGATTTTCACAGAATGTACCAAAGGAAAAGCAGGTTTTGTAACTACTCTTCTTAAACTTCCATTTTTATGACAAATAGTGTAATAAGAAGAGTGCAACAGTAAGCCATGAAACATGACCAGTACAACTTTCCTATGACAAAAACCAAAGACAGAACCTGTTACAGTGCTACTTCATGAATCTATTCCTGCACCAATGATTGAGATCAGTATGGGTAATGATACACATTTCATTTGTTTTTTACACTTCTAAAATTGTCACATGGCTTATTTCTGATAGCATAACTCAAAGGCATTACATAGTACATGCCATGAAAACTGACAATTTCACTGGCAACAAAGCAGTTTTAATTATATAACAGAGTCAACAGAGGTGTAAACGACATGTAAATGAATGCTGTGCTGGTGTCTAGAAACTTACACAGTTTGGTTTCTTTCTTTGTCGTGCTTTTTAGATAAGTATGTTTATATGATATTCCTGCTCCATAACCTATTGGCTTATTCTCACAGTCCATCAACAAATGGGGAATAAAAATCCAGCTATACCTGGGAGACTGGCAGTCATACAATTATATTTTCCCTGGCTAATTGGACATATATCTATTTAAAAAATGGTTCGAATCTAAAAATTATTTATGAGAAGAAAAGCTATTAACAAGTATATACAGTGCATTAAGGACAACATTTATATAAAAATGTTTATATATATGCCTCACTCACTTTTGGATCTAACGAAGACTGTTTCTAGCACCAGATTACTCCTTTCAGCATGAAACCAACAACCCTTCCAGTCCCAAGTCTCCCCAAATTCATCTTCCCCAAGTTCTTAAATACCAGACATTTGGACTGTCTCCTCTGGTTCATCACCTCAAAATCAGCCCCCCAATTCACTTTGGGATATGCCAACAGTTCCCAAACAGTGACTGGGAACCCCAAAGCGGGTTGCGCCATCAGCAGATGGGATTGTGCCTACTCCTACTGAGTGGAGGATGCCATTTTGCTCCACACAGTGTGATTTTTCCATGTACAGTGCAAACGAGGTCACAATGCATGGAGGATGCCATGTTGCTCTACAAAATGGTATCCTCTGCAAAGCGTGACCTCGCATGTCCCATACGTACAAGGTAGAAGATGCTATTTTGAAGAGCAAAATGGCATCCTCCATGCTGTCTAAGGTCTCAGAGGAAATAATTTATTACAATGTGGTCATGCTGGCAAACTTTTAGACCCCCTGGCATATGCATACCATACATTTTGCATACCAGAGACCTGCGTGAGTAAAAAAATAAACATTTTTTTTAACAGAAGAACCACAGATTCAAAGAAAAAATAGTAAGGGAAGCAAACATAAAGCCACAACTTCAGGCTTTACGCTTCTAATATTAGAGAAAATCCCTTTTAAAATACAAATTACCTATTGCCTTTACACAGTTTTCCAGAGTACCCCCTAGCTTAGGAGAAATCCAGCATTTCACAGACAGCTTCCTACTTAGAGGTTACCCCTCAGTTTCCAAATAAAAAGACTTCAGACTCAAGCCTGCTTTTAAAGTGTTTTTCCTTCTTTTTTTCCTCTCAGTCCCTGATGACTCTTGTTTATTGAGTGTGGAAATCCCCTCTTAATTTGCAAGCTGGGGTGTCTCAATATCTTTTAGATTAACTCTAATGATCCATCAGTGTCTCTTCCTTGTTGGACAATGGCTTGTTATTTGGAGCCAGTTTCATGAAAACACCTGTCTTGAGAGATGCCCCTCCCTGCTGTGAGGTGTAGTTGAAATTGTAGTACAGGTTATTAGCACAGTTTTCTATATACATATATTCATAAGGAAAGTATGTATACCAAGTATGTATACCATCAAGTTCAGAACATTACAAGCTTTCATAAAAGACGTTACTCAATATATTTTATAGTACAATAATACACTATGCAATCAGTTGGTTCAGCTGCTCATTTTGAGGGGGTTTAAATCTTCTGTTCTTCCCTTGGGGGTGTCTGGACCCTGATTGTCACAGACATACAGAAAGATAATAATTGCTGCAAAATGCTTACAGTCTATGCAGGCAATTCTACACATATGCTTATACAGAAGTGAATACACTTATTTGGCGCATAGAGTTTTGAGCTTGCACTGGCTAATGCCCAGTTAGCAGTCAGACTATTTCCTTCTGATAGAGGTCACTCGAAGTTTGAAGTAGGCAGAAGAGAACAGTGTGTACCCAGATACATTAATGACAACATATTTTCTCAGTCTTTGCCGTATTGTTTCTGTTTGCTGCAGCAGAGTTGGGGAGGGCCATGGGAAGTCTGTTAGGGCCCTGATTCTCAGGGTGGCTCTGTGCTGACCCCAGCAATGCCAGCTGTTAGTGGTCCCCAGAGGACCATATGCCAGCTGGGATAGATAGAGAGCAGCGTGTTCCAGACTTAGCAAGCCTTTCCTCACCTATTGCTCGCCACCTATGTTGGGGCTGGGTAGGAGGGGATTAGAACCCGGCAGCACCAGCTGAGAGCTCCCTTTTTTCAGAGGAATTCTCATCTGGTGACATACAACTGCTTTCCACCTGCTTTGCACTGCTAAAGCAGTGTGAAAGGGCCACAATTCACCTGGGAATCTGGCCCATCAATATTATTTGTTTGTCTACCTAAAGCTGAAATCAAGCTACCAATCTTGCCCCGCCACTAATACAATCAAATCTGGACCACTGTTGGATTTTTCACCCTTCTTCACACTGAATAGGCAATTGTTTGTGCTGGCCTTACCCTCCAGCATCATTTTAATGAACATGCTGACCTAACAGGACAGATTTTTTTTGTTTCCTTCAGGATTTGGTTTAGACAGAGTAGCTAGAGATGAGAAAATATTTGTAGTTTGAGGATCACTTTTACAATTTTAGTCTTTAAAGTAAAGTTAATGAGCCAATAGGCAGTTTCACTGATATAATCCAGAGGAAATTTTTTTCTCCTATTTATTATTAAAAGTAAATAATAAATAATATTATATTTTGTATTGCAATAGTGCCTAGGAGCCCCAGTCATGACCCACAGACCCCACTGTGTTAGTCACTGTACAAATATGGAACAGAAACATGGTCCCTGTCCCAAGGAGCTTATGATCCTATATCTGAATGGAGATTTAATTAAAAAAAAAGAAAAACCCACACTTAACTACCCAGCTAGCTGTTTCCACTTTTAACAGTAAGTTGGTGTGTATGTAGTTGTAACCTAAGGCAGTAGAATGACCCTCACTATTTGCTGGCCAATATAAGAAGTTAATGAGTCTGCTACAGCTGACAGGGGGATGTACTGCTCAAGCAATAGAAGCACATGTTTTTAGCTTGGATAGTCCAGGGTTCACCTAGACCATCCAAGTAGACCAACAGCAGTAGTGCCCTAACTAGGATCAGATATACAGTGGTATGTCACTGAAGGAAAACAGACTTCCTGCACAGATAAATTTCCTATTCAATCTTCCTATAAACTTGGAAATATTAAGTCAAAAGATGAATGTGGCCCACTGAACAAAATGATTTAAGCAACTCCTGAGCTTTCTGAAACTTTAAATCAGTCATCTTTGTTTGCTGGAACTAATTCCTCTTTCTTCCCTTTTTGGCTTATTCTTAACTTCCTTTATTCAATCTAGCCAGAAGAGGTACTGAGCCAGATTTTCACAATTAGGCATATATGTTTGCAAATGGACATTTGCACATGCCCAGCCGATGGACCTGATTCTGTCTCATACCTATTTTATCTGGGAGCAACTCCTGATTTCAATGGAATTACTCCTGATATAAACTGGTGTGAGATTTAGAATAAAGCCCTATATGTGCAAATTCTTGACACATGTTCCAAAGGGATATGTGCATGTGTACCTGGACAGTTAGGTGCCAGCTTTCACATGGACAGCTAGGTGCCTCACTGCCATGTACAGTGCAAATACCTGATATGTGCATGTACTTTGGATGTTTGCAATCCTATATTAGGCACACACAAATGTCTGGATGCAATTGCATATGTCCAACTGACTGGCTATTGTGACAAGGAACTGCTCATTCAAAAAATTCTTGTAGTTTAAATAGATAAACATGGTCTGATTTTGCCAATTGTGGGCAATACTTCTTCCCAGCAGATATTTTAAGACTTCACAGAAATCAAATACAGTTTTTTAATCTGTCTAAACCTACTAAAACATTCACTATTCTTATGGCCTAATACATTTATTCATGGCCTATATATATTCTCCACTATAACTAACCTCTTCTTTCATGTCTTCATTTTTAATAATATTGCTTATGTGAAAATTGCTGGATAAATTATTCAATTCTCTCTGTAATCTAGTATATCTGCAGTAAAACTGCTAACCTAGCTCTGTAAATACATTTGTAATAATTTAGGCATGTCTCTTTGCTTATTTGTCTGTGTCTCTTCCGTCTTGTCCTTTATGCTCACTCCAACATTCTAACTCAAGTCCTTGGTTAGAATGGTAACAAAGAATAATACTTTGTTTCTGTTTATTGCATAATGAAGACAAGCTGCTAAGCAGATACACATGTTAATAGTTACTTTCATTTTACATGAAATTTCATTAGTGTTGTTAAGTATGGAATTAGTATGGATAATTAATTACTCTTAATCAGAAGTCCACAAAACTTAATCACCTACCACAAATAGTATGTTAAAGGGTAATGTTAAGGATTTCACATAAACCATCAAACCAAGGAAATTTAGAATTGAGGCCAAAAATCCAGCTTGCCTTTTTGCAGACCTATATATGTAGCAGACCTATACTTATGTAGTTGCTTAAATAAGACAAAGTAAAATAACCCTCAGCAGTGTGAGATGAGGAAAGTTTCTGGGTCATGAGTTGTGCCTTAATTCTGAATTTCCATGCTTTTGTAGCTGCAAATCAGATCATTAAAATATTTCTCCAGAATTTAATTTTCCTTCTTCTATGCTAATTACATGATGGATTTTTAAAAAGCAAATCTGGTATACTTATCTAGATGTAGTAATGAACCCAGCAGTGTGGTATCTAAGCATTGAACTTAATGGATGAGTTCACTTTTACTGAGCTCTTCAGGGTTGAGACTACAATGCCTAGTGCAATGCAGCCCTGATTTTGGTTGTGACATCTAGGGGTTATTTTAATATAAATTAATAATTATTAATAATAACCATGCACTTTTGCATTAATGAAGTTCTCATAAGGACCCCAAAACACAGTCACCAGTTCTGTGCTAGATAATGAATGCTCTGGCACTCTCCAGTCTGCTGAGGGCTGGGAACTATAGTGCAGGCATTTATTCTGTGTTGGCTGGTAAACCAACATTCTCTCTTGCGCTGTGTATCAAGTTGAGGATTGGAACATAGGCTTCTGTACCATTCTGGACAGCAGGAGAGCACTCATTTTCCTTCACACTGGCTTATATTGGGAATCAAAGCACAATTATATAAATATAAATTGTGCAATCTATGCCTAACTAACTCTTTGCACATGCAATTTTCCAGTTTATGGACACAAATATAGGGTCGTGGGCCCTGAGTATTTTTGTGGGGGGTATCTGTAGTTTTTAGGACTGAACATTTGACCATAAAAGCATGAGACCCGCATGGTAGTTTTGATCCTAAGATATGAATTGCCGCATGCCTTTAAAAATCAGCTATTCTGCCTGCTCAAAACGGGCCAAAACTAAAACCAAATTATATCAAATTTTTCCTTATGTAATAATATTATTAAAAACAATCCTCTGTAGCAATCTGTGTGTGTCTGTATGTGTGTATAACTTTTTCCTAATTCAGTTTCTGTTGGAAAACTGTCTTGACAAAGTAAAGGAAATGGAAACATAGCAAAAATAGTTACTAGAAGAGAGGTTCAGTTTTGTGATTTATGAAAGATAAACTGCTTAGAAATGTAAGGACCATGGAAAACATCATTCAGATATTTTACACTAATGAAAATGGAACCTATAGAGAGGATTGTTGGGTTACGTACTCCAAAATATTAAAATATTTTCAATGGATTTTACTATATGAAAAGTTTTTCCTTAATGTGCATTGTACAAATTAAAAATAAAATGAATTGTTCCCTTCATTATTAAACAATGCTCGATAGCTTCCTGTGGCTAATGCAGCAGTCAATCTTTTGCATGTTCAGTAAGCTGTTTCACCTCTTTCTTAACATCCTCTATCATTTAAAAATGTCCAACTATAGCAATATAGCTATTTAAATAAGAAAGGGCAAATAAAATGCTGAGAGTCAGTTTGATCTAACTCAACCTTTTCAAATGACTACACTAATTTTCGACATATGAATTTAACTGTGTGTTTGCCCCTCTATAAACAGGACGAATAAACAGTATATCATTTTTACACTTGAACTGTATTATGATTTTAATGCAGGCTCAGGTGAGATGAGGTCAGAGGATACAATTAAATGGATCTCGTACCATCTGGATATTAGGGTCTCTTTAACCATGCTTGGGTGATTTATCCATCAACAACTCATGTACTGCTCCATAAAAATTGATATCTGTTTAAAAAAAGGTATTAAAATACAGTGTACTTTTAAAATTAGAGACTAAAATATTGTGTAGTTGCCAGCAGGTAGTTTATTTCTTATTCAGTGAAACAGAAATTCCTGATATAGGAATAAAACTGTTAAAATAAATGTACTCTATTTGTTGATATATACAGATCCTCTAGGCATGGCAAAAATTAAACCCTTTTAAGTATATGCCTAATGCAGCAACAAATTTTAAATCAATTAAAAATCCCTGCATGAAATTGTAAAATATGATTACCTGTCCTGTTAAATGGCTATATCTGTTACTCACACTTTGAGCTCAATATTATTTCTCTACAAAAACTCTTAAAGGAAGAAATACCAGATAAACAGCTTTATTAAAGGAAACACAAAGTTGTGACTCTTCCACTATATTTTATGACAGAATTGCATGCAATAGTGTGTGGCATTAGTTTGAATTTATTCTGTAATAAAACAATATGGATGTAGACCGAAATATTTAAACTGTCAACATTCAAAGCAAATGAGTAACCAAAACTCAGAATTTAATCATTTATCTATCAATGTGCATATCAAAAACCAAAACCAAAATGAAACAACTAAGTTTTTTAAAGTAATATTTGATTAAGCATTTCCTGAAAGAAAAGCAATCCAACAATTCTCCTGGACAGTAATTTATATAGTTTAGTGATCTGGCTGTCAATAATATACAAATAGCACTAATATATTACTATAATGCTTCATTTTCATTAAGACATCTGCCAAGTTCTCAAAAATCTTTTCCATTTGGGACTTGACTTATAATTGCATAATCCCTTGGGGGAGTTTCAATATTATTTTAATCAGTTTTAACCACAATACACAATGGGGATGATTACATTGCAATGTCATTTCCAAAGTTACCTTCTTCCATTAGTCATTTGCAAAGAGAGAGGACATTGGAAATGTCCGTGAAAAATATTTCAGAAAAGAAATAAACTACAGTAAACATAGAATGGATTTCTTCTTCTTTCAAAAGTATCACAATATGAATATATAAAATATTGTGCGGTCACAATAATCATCAGTCATACTTGTATTTGACAAATTATGGCATAAATTGACTTTGTTCTAGACTTGTAGATTGCTAGCCTCGCTTTCCCCACTCAATAATTCTACCGGGTTTTCTAATATTCTTACACAGAACTGGTTTGGTAGTATAGAAATCTGAACTAGGTGAAAGAATAACTGTGGCAAAGTATAACTGATGAATTACTTTAGTTCATTTTATTAGTAGATTCATAGATTCCCAGGTGAGAATCTAGGAGATATAACACAGGCCATAGAATTTCCCCAAAATAATTCCTAAAGCATATATGTTAGAAAAACAACCAATCTGGATTTAAAAATTGCTAATCAGCCGTGACTCTTCCTAAATTGTTCCAATGGTTAATTACGCTTACTCTTAAAAATGTACACCTTTATTTCCAGCCTGAATTTCTCTCGCTTCAACTTCCAGCCATCGTATCCTTTTACTGCTAGACTGAAGAGCCCATTATCAAATATTGGTTCCCCGTGTAGGTACTTACATGTTGTAATAAAGTCATCCCTTAACCTTCTATTTGTTAAACTAAATTGCTTCAGCTCCTAGAGGCTATCACTGTAAGGCAGGTTTTCTAATCCTTTAATCATTCTCATGGCTCTTCTCTGAACCCTCTCCAACTGATCAATCTCTATGCTAACACCAGTATTTGTTTAGGAAGACTATACAACTCACTTGTGGTGATGTCATTTGTTATAAATGCAGTCCTTGCAAAACTTGTGCCAGTAAGACTTTTATACCACATGACTCCATCACGTATTCTCTATATATTTACTACTGTATTTCAACCATATGACTATCTTCATTCATGCTACTGATTACCCTATTTACAAATGACTTCTACCTTATTTAAAGTCATTTTTCAAGAACACACATTAAGCATACAATACAATATAGCTCTCTCACAGTACTTCCATACAATACAATATAGCTCTCTCACAGTACTTCCTTACAGTTAGTATTCAACAACGGGACTTTTTTTTCTTATTAAGTCTGACATTCATTCAGTACGTGAGGTGGAGTGTGTGTATATATGTGTGGGGGGGGGGGCGGGGAGTGGGCAGTCATGAGCCAAAAAAGGGTCAGAGGACACGCAAAAAGATGCATATGTAGAAAAAAATTAACAGAATCTAACTCATGAACAAATAATTAGGAAAAATGTTTAGAAATGTTAGGTGACCAAGGTACGTAGCTTGTACATATTTAACATACCAGCTCTTACACAGCCAAACCCGCCTTCAGACATGACCTTGGCAGTATTGCAGTGGTAATATTTTTACAAGCATGACCTGCTCCTGAACTGAGTCTCCAATGTATTCTGAACAAATGTGCTTTCCTCACCATCAAGCATATTGTAGATATCTTTTTTTTTACCTATTTTTTTCCTTCAACAAGCGTATTTCTTGTACATTTTTAGGCCTTTCAAATGAGACACATTATGAATAGATGATATTGGTAAAGAAACTATAAACCATTTTTAATTGTTACTAGTAAGACAGATGCAATTTGTTTACAAATTGCAGTGTTGGTCTCAGAGTGGAGGTAATTTAAAGTTTACCAGTAATGTAGGAATCTGTTTATTTAAAAAAAAACATTAAAAGTGGTGCAGAGGCTAGGGAAGAGATCAGGCAGCTATCCCACACCACCACATCTAATGTAGCCTATGTGCATATAGCCCAGGGATCGGCAACCTTTGGCATGCAGCCCGTCAGGGAAATCTGCTGGTGGGCCAGGCCAGTTTGTTTACCTGCAGTAAACCTACTGGCCGTGGTTCACCATTCCAGGCCAATGGGGGCTGCGGGAAGCAGCAGCCAGCACATCCCTCGGCCCACGCTGCTTCTCGCAGCCCCCATTGGCCTGGAATGGCAAACGGCGGCCAGTGGGAGCTGCAATCGGCTGAACCTGTGGATGCTGCAGATAGACAAACCGGCCCGGCCCGCCAGTGGATTTCCCTGACGGGCCGCGTGCCAAAGGTTGCCAATCCCTGATCTAGCCCTTACATTACTGAGACTAAATCACTACTCCATGGTTAAGAATGAGTTCTGTTTTACACTTAAAGGAGGCATTCCACCTCATTGCTATGTATGAAAAATGCACATTCTCCCCAGACTTATAGCACTGACTCTTTGAATACTGAATCAACTTTCTGAGAATTTAAAAGAAAAGATGCTAATCAGTTTATGACTTAAAGTAATTAAAGCCTGGATCCTTTAATAAAATTAACATCTGTGTCAATCTCTTTTGTCCCAAATGACCTGAAAAATGAAATACTGCAGACTATTCAAACTTTCCATATAGTAAAAGCCATTTAAATCTTGTGCATAGGCTATACTTGAAGAAATTAGCTTGTAATTAACTTAAGCTATTAATGATTGTTGTATCTCATTGTTAAGATTATGTAAACTACAGATAGGTCAGGTCAACAACTCAGATAACTCTTTAGTAGGGCCCTAGTGGCATCAGAAGTAACACAACTAATCACCACTCCTCCTCTACAGCTAACTTGCATGCAACAATTCTATTGGTTGTCATGACAGAGGTATGAGAGAGACTGGACATGTTTCAAGAATTCTCATTGGTAGATTACTCAGCATAACTTTACTGCTCTTCAAAGTTTTTCATGGCCAAATTCTAGCAAGGGCATCAGTGCTTGAAAGGCTATTCATGGCACTGATGCCTTGGTTTCACTGCACATGAGGCAAAATGGCAAGGAAACTAGACAGGTGCACAGCAGGAGCCCTTGAACCATGGAGATATTGGGACTCAGGAACTCTTAGGATTAGGACTCTCCCAAGTATCCTTTCCCAGTGTCATTAACAATCCTTTATCAATGCAAATGCAAGTAAAGAACTAGTTTCACCAGTACACTTCATCTGCTGTGTACTATTTTGATGATGTAAAGAAGCTTTGTATTGCTCTTGTATGACGCTGTGTGGGTAAAGAAAGTACGGAGACTCATTACCCTGATCTTTGCATATGTATGTCCTTTGTTCCAACTCTCAGTGAGTGTGCATTGAACCAGTGGCAGGGGATAAGAAAGTAATAATTTCCTGAGTATCAACTTTGGTAATAGCACAACCAGGAACAAGAGAAAGGAAATACTTTATTGAAACAGTTCGTTCTTGCATTTCCCCTAATTCCTATGTTCTAGCCAATGTTGGAAGCCATCTCTTTGTGGCAGATATCTCTTTGAAAAATTGATTATGGGCTAAAATTTGATGCTCACCTTGCCTGCTCAGAATCCTAGACTTTCTTCTCTGGGTCAGGATGTCTTCTTGAAAATTTGCCTGTGAAAGGATAAGTGTAAACTGTTTGGTAAATTTGGAAAGGGTCTTTAGTGTCAGTCAAGGTGGAAGATACATAACCAAAGTAAGTTTTAAGAAAAAGTCACTAAGCCCAACCCACAGCACCGTGCATTATTCCTTTTTCTTTATAAAAAAATGAACCCCCTGTGCCCACATTTGACAATTGCATTTAAAGATTAGATATTTGGCATAATCTCTGGGGAGATATAGTACCACTAATTTGCCCATCTACCTGTGGGAGAGGTTTCTCTCCCCCTCTCCCAACTATCACTTTATGCTATGAAAAGGGAACTTCCTATTCTCCCACAGAAGATGTGGGGGACAGTTTAAAATATAATTATTTAATAAACAGTTTATTTGCTAACAAATAAGAGAACACCAAATACATCTTCAGAATGCCGCTCTATAATGTCAATAACAACGTTGTCCTAGGGCAGTTCCTGGGGAATTAATGACCAGAGGGAATTAATGGCCCTTGGCTTCACCTCAGGCTATCAACTTTCTCAGCCAGTCATTAAGCCTGAGGAAATGTCCCAGGCCTCAATCATTACAGCTTAATTGAGTTGTCACTAAAAGGGTTAAAGAAGTTTTGACTATTTTACTACATGAATACTGTCAGTGAAATGCATTTTGAATCCCTGTTTAAAAGACATGTAATTGCCTCAGATTCTTTATATTATCATAACTCTTCAAAATTGATTGGTTTTAGGTTTATGGAAAAATATGCAAATTTACAGAGAATATGACACACATTTCTCATTGTGGATATAAAAGTAGTTCACAGAGAATCCATTTGATTGAGTTTGATTACTGAACAAAATCTAATTATTTCAGATACACGTTCAGACTTTTCTGGAGAGGCATACTGTAGAAAAGAAATATTTGGTATATGTGATTGTTGTTTGTCAGCCTCAGATTTGTTTATTCACACATGTTGACAGACCAGAATTTTACATAATTATTAAAAACTATTAATATAAATGTTAATTTTTCATAGCAAAAGAAGTGTAAGTTACAAAAGGACCAATACCTCTGTGTGCTCGTGTGTGTGTATGTATGTACAAATGTGTGTATAGTGTATACCACTATTTGGTGAATGCAAAACCTACATTGATGGGACATTACCAATTACTTTGTAAAACAGGCTTTTTTGTAACTCATTTTTTATTGTAGTTGAGCCAAAACTGGAACATTATATCCAAATCTTTTCAAACTTGTGTATGTGGGGAAGTGGTGAGAGTCAAATTCAAGTTTCAAAACTCACCACTACACATATCGTACCTAGCTGGATCCCTGACAGGAATGAGTTCTGATTTCCATTTCCAGTTTGGCTTGAAATTTCACCTCTGCTCATCCTTATGAGTTTTTGGCCCCAGATGGAAAAGATTTCATAAGGACAGCTAAACTTATGAGTCTTCTGCTACTCAAGATTCTCATAATCTTACCATCAAGATAACTATTTATCCTAAGCACACTATTATATTTTACTTACGGATTTATTATGTATGTTTAAACATTAATTCTTAAGAGGTAGTGAGAAGACTGAGCCAATGTTTTGGCTCCTCCTGGGCCTTCGTCAAGAGTATTTATAAGTCTTCTAAAACAGCTTTGAATAATTACTAAATCCCTCCATCTCATAAACAATTATCATCCTGTCCCAATTATCTACTCAATTATAATCTACAAAGTCTCTTGCATTAAATTAAACCATATGCTCTTCACAGTCACTTCTAGGCCGTCTAGCCATCCCACCAGTATGAGTCTATCCTCATATAAATCCCTCCTGAGTTCCCTCCTCTTCTGTGGTGCCCACAATAAGCAGAATTTATATATTAAAAATCACAACCCAGAACTACCCAGATGTACACAACCCTCATGGAATCACCAGGTGATCATATTGCTGTAGCCTCCAACTTTCTTTCTCTGCCCTTCCTTCCATACTTTGTTGTTGATATCACATGATTGCAAACTAGTTGGCGCAGATGCCAACTAATTTTCTTTTTAGTCTGAGAAGCATGTGAAGCATTTTGGAAACTTTAAAATGATTAGTTATCATCATTATTAACTTAAGGCTCTCTTCTTCTTTTATACAACTGGGGTTCTGGACGCAGCAGGCCAAGTCAGAATCTGGCTGTCTTCTCTGGTGTAGATGCCAGCTGCAAGTAGGAAATGGTAGGTTAGCAGAAGCAAGGTCTCCAGCCCCATTTCCCACCTGTGAAGCCAGGAACTCTTGCACCTACACAGGATCTGTGTAGGTAGCTGCACAGTGAGACATTGCATTTGGAGTTGTTTTTTACCTGGAAAGCATTGTGGTTCTGTTTCAGTAGATCATCGCGTGGTTACCATTGCGGCTCATCCCTGTACAGATTTGCAGCCATAACTATTATTATGAATATATTTAGGCCCCAAACTCCCATTTATTTTCCATTGATTGAATACCTTTGAGGGCCTGAGTCTAACTCCATAGTATCACATTCCCTTTTCTCTTGCATGGAGAGTGGCTTATTCAGTCCACTACTTTAGGAGGAAGAGTTCTTTACAAATCAGCACAAACAAGGACATTCAGAGTTTTGTGGGCATCTCTGTCCTTAACACTTCCCTTTTTATGAGTTAGACTAGAGAATTATTGTAAGCTCTAAACACTTCTTCCTTGTTTGTTTTTTTGGCTATTTCCTCACTTTAAACTAATAGTCTATTTGGGTGCTGTCAGAAATTGGGGCTCATGGTCCTTTAAGGAAACTAGTATTTATTAAGCAGATGCAGGGTCCTTCCAACACACTTTGTTATCAAACACAAAGAATTATTTCTCCATTCTGGTATGTTACCCATAATCAATTAGTAGTTTTACATATTAGTTACAATACAAGAAATTAGTGTTTTTTGCCTTTTGAAAACCCTGTGCAATCCTTAGAGGTAAGGAGGGTAAAATCCTTCTCTGAAGTTGGGACTTTTGTATTTCCCTCACTCCGGGTATAGTCTCAGTTCCAAGAAATGGAATTAAATTCCTCCACTGAGGTGGTATCTGCCTTGATTACTGTAGCCCAGCAACCATGGAATCGACTGGGATCAGTTAATCTACACTGGATATGAAAGAAGAAAGATGGGTGCTTCGAGTTCGCCCCACTTCTCTTTGTATGGGGAGAGGAGAAATCGCACTCACCTCTGACACAAAGAGCTGACCGTTGAGTCCTCTGTGTGAGTGGGGAATACGCTGATATTACTTCTCTTTGTTTTCAATCTATTTTAATATTATGGTATCAAACCAAAGAACACATTTAAAATATGGGATTCATTTATTTGTGTTTGCATCACTTCTGCAGAGCTGGACAGTTTTGACTTTACCTGAAAGAAGGTTGATTTATCTGAGCCCCCTCACATATACAATATGCTCTTTGCGCAGCATTTATAATGAACCTTTCCATGTGACCAAATCCATTCTCTCTGTATTTAACCCCTCCTCCCAATTCCTTATGTAGCCAGGACAGTCAATAGTCTAAGCCCTATACACATTATAAGTATTTTACTGGGGTCCAATTCAAATCTCCATACAACTTTGTTTCTTTAACTTCATCAATAGGCAGGTTCCGCCAAGTTAGCAGGTCAGTTCCAGACAGACAGTTATTGTGTTTGAAAAAGGTCCCTCAGTTCCCACAATTTAAAATACGGTCTTTAAATAACATCCGCATAAACCCTGTAGTAGTTTCTAAGACAGAGTTGCTTCCATTTATGATCATTTCATTGACTTCTTCTTCAGACTAGATACAGTGTTTAATAATACAAGTCAGACAGTGTTTTGTAATGATTCCAAGGGTCCTTTGGATTCCCTACAATACTAGTGAAATTATTACAATTCTTCAATGAACAAAACATCAGCTCCAAATGTCAAGGGAAATGTACAGGGTACTTATTGATGTATTAGTCTTGAGGACTTTATACAGTTCAATGGAACAAATACTATTTTAATGGAAAATAGCAATACTCTTAGCACCATGTATAAAATTGCTTCTCTGCACTTGTGCTCTTAGAAACTTGGGCCCTGATCCTGCAAATACTTTTAAGTTTACACAGTGAGAGCTGTTGCATACACTTCAAGGGGGCTACTAGCAGTACATAAAGTATGTATTTAAAACTTTGCAGGACTTGGTCTTTAAATAGTATCATTTTAATTTGATATTATAAGTGCAGAGACTCTAGGCTAAGGTAGGGCACAAAACTGTAGATGGCTCTTTGTAACATTAAATTGTTTGTTAGCTAGAGATAGTCCAAAAACTGCCCACAATGGAAAAGATAAAGAACAAAAAACATTTAAAAGCATATACACAAATGGTGCTTTATAAATAGAGCTGGTTGAAAATTTTCCAATGGAATATTTTTCTGTTGGAAAAGGTAATTTTTTTTTTGAAACTGAAACATGCCAACCCACCTCCTCAAAAGGCAGTAGCAAGGTTAATGGAAAAATTCTTCCATCCACCTAGTGCTGTCTACCCAGGAGGATAAATCGGCTTAATTTTCTCGCTCAGTGGTGTGGATTTTCATACCCTTGAGTGACGTAGCTGGGTCGACCTAACTTTTTAGTGTAGACCAGACCTGAGTAAGACCTGCAAGATTTGGCCCATAATTAAGGGGAACTGTGGTTCTTTCCCCCAACTTCAATTCCATTCTTCATAATTTGGACTTTGATCTTGCAGGCGAATGTACATGGGTGCATGCATATGAATTGTGGTGAAGGACCTTTTAATTTGCTTTGTCTGAAATACAGCAGGGAATTTGCAGCCAGGGCATGTTTTTTCTAAAAATGGCATCAGTCATTCAGCTATTTTTGTTGAAATACAGAGCAGTCAAAAAAGTAGGGGTTTGGTTTCCATGTTTTTATTGATTGGTTTTCACTGAGAAGAATGTCACTAAGAAGAGATTTGGTGGGGGTTTAACACATTAAATAGATACTTTTAGATTTTAAGAAAGTTAATGGAAAATGCTTGCTGAACTTGCTGTATTGGTTCCATGGATCGTGGGTTTTTTAGAAACAGCCAATCAACTATCTGCATTTCTTTAAAATAAAATTATATTCCTGGTTCTAAAGGCATGAGAAGGAAGGAGAAGAATTGGATTCTATTCCCAGCTCTGACTTGGTTTGTGACCTTCAGCCAGTCATTTAACCTCTCTGGGCTTCAGTTTCCTCATCTGAAAATAGGTTTAATCATATTTACCTTAGAGTACCAAAGGGTTTTTGTGAAATAAAATTTATTAAGGTTTGTAAAACACTTTAAATTTTTTTGATTATTTTAGCAGGTTTCTCACCACCCTCTTCATTTAGTGTCCCAGGTAGAGAATGTGTTCTGTGTGCCCACAATTTACCACATATACTCCATAAATTGAATAACTAGTATTGTGCATAATGTTTTCCATTTTCAGAGCCAGAATCCTGGCTAACTTCTTAAAATATGGCCACCACACTTGATCTGGCCGTTTGCTATTCTGTCAAAAAAGGAAGCTTCTGAATGGTTATTTACGGCTGAAAGAAAGGGAAATGATATTATTGATAATAATTTTCTCTCTCTTTATGGCAGTTTAAGGAGCTACCCGAAGACCCATTTTTAAAACTCAGCTTCCCATGATATAAGAGAGAGGATGAAACCCATTAGCACATCTACCCGTGAAAGCAAAGAACTTGAAAAAAAATCAAGATGAAATTCACTGTTGTGCACAGAGGGCCTGGTTCAAAGTCCTTCGAATTCCATGGGAGCCTTTCAGTGGGTTTGAATCAATTCATCTGGAGAAACTACACAGCTTGTGCTTTGAAGGACCTGATTCTACATTTCCATTGAACAATTTGGGATCAGGCCTGAAAAGTGTGTCAGCTGTTGGGTGGACTTGCTACCCAACATAATAAGCCACTGAATTTCTCCTTCCTCAAGTAGAGCTGGCTCTGTGACATAGGCCAACAGGAAGAAAATTTCATAGAAAGGATGATTAACAGCAGAAGTCAACAATGTCAAGCCTGCATGATTAGAAAATTTACCATTCTATAAATAAGCTGTCTAAATATCAATTATGATGGTAGCATTTTATTCAAATAAAACAATTTTATAAAATGTATAATGAAAGGGAAAGCACAGGGAAAAGAAGAGTGTAAAGATTCACTTCCTGCTTCTCCAACACATAATCTAGAACAGAAGTAAGTACATTATAGCTTGTTGGGGTTTTTTTTGTTTTGTTATAGAGCTTGGAATTCACACTCTTCCTTCATTTAAAGTAAACCCTTAATTCCATGATCCTTAACTTTGTTCACCTGTTACTCATTTAAGATCGCCATTACTCTGCATGTCTGCTGCAGCTGTGACTTCAGACCACTACAATGCAGCCATTAACCCATTCAGCACTCTTTTATAGATTCTTTAGAATGAGCTAGGTAGGCAGGCTGGAAATCTGAATTGAAAAGCCTTTGGAAAGATAGACTTCCTTGTCATTTTTTGTCATGAGAACGGATATTGGATTGCTATATTCCTCTTCCTGGGGAAACCAAAGATATCCTGTTCTTCTACTTTAAAATTGATTTTGAAAGGAAAACATCACTTACATGGCAGTGCAAGACACCCAATATACCAATAAGGATTTGCACTACATCAGCTCTGCCTAAAACTAACTAAATTTCCTCCAGTTAAATACAAATTAGATTGTATATGCAACTTCCCACTTCAGGTGGGGAGCCCAAAGAAATTAACCTCAGGAGAAAATTGCTTTTTTCTGGCTTAACACATTAGCATGTCAGGCAGAAGAGATAGTGGGGAAAATGCAAAATCACAGATATGACATACTATCCATCCATGTATTCACAACTGTCATATTTATTAACAGAAAATATGTACAATCAGAAAAATAAGATTATTTATTTATGGACAAAGAAATTATCAGTATGATTATCTGTCCTATGTGCTAATATAACCAAAACTGTTACAAAAACAGAACCAAGTTGTAAAAAGTCTAATATACAACCTATGCTAGTACCACTAATAATTATTTCTGACATTTTGTACTGTATAGTACTCTTGACCCAAAGAGTCCAAAGCACTTTACAAACTCCATGGAAAAAGGTGGAAAATTCAGATCTGGTGTAAGCTAGCATGATTCCACAGACTCTAGTATAATTGCGAATGATGAATGGTTTGATTTCTGAGTCCTTGCACAGAATAGTGGCAGTCATCCCATCATGGAGTAGTCTGATGATGGAAATGAATTTCAGTGGACAGCCACACCTACCCAGCACCTTCCATAGGGCATCATGATTGATAGTGTCAAAGGCCTAGGTTAAGTTGATGAATGCCATGAACAGTTCCTGGTGTTGCTCTCTGCTCTTCTCCTGAAACTGTCATGCCATGAAGATCATGTCAGTTGTGCCTCCGGATGGCCTGAAGCCGCATTGTGATTTGGGGATGAGTTCCTTGGAAAGGGGGAGGAGAAGGTTTAGTAGGATCCGAGCAAGGATCTTCCCTGCAGTGGAGAGGAGGGCAATACCTCTCTAGTTCCCGCACAAAGATTTGTCATTCATCATTTGTGCTGGTGTCAAGCAGTGCTGTGTCATTGCTCCAACACTCTTCTCCCTTTACCTTGCTATGATCCTGATTCTCATCTGTGATCACCTTCCTAATGGAATCAGGATTGAGTATTGTATGAATGGCCAACTCCTCAATCTCCGACGTCTCCAAACAAAATCTAAGATCATGAGAATTGGCATCACTAAATGACTGCATCATTCTCGTACACACAAATGCCTATCACAGCCTGGGTGTATCTCTCAACATTGGGAAACCCAAGGTACTCACCTGCACAAACTACTCTTCATACTCCACAAATCACCATCAGTGGAGAACCTCTGGAAAATATAGACCATTTTTCATACAGTGGCCGCCACTTCTACCAAACAGCCAACACTGACACAGAAATTGAATACAGGATCTTCTGTGCCAGCACATTCTTTGGAAGACTACTCAAATGAGCCTTCAATGATAGGGATCTGCAAACCGGCACCAAGATCTTGGTTTACAAGGCAGTTGTCATCCCCACCCTTCTCTATGGGTGTGAGACCTGGGTAACCTACAGGTGACATCTCAAGCGGCTGGAGTGGTTCCAGCAGCGCTGCCTCAGGAGGATTCTCAGGATCAGCTGGGAAGACTGACATACTAACATCAGCGTTCTCTCTGCAGCCAACACCAGCAGTATAGAAACACAGGCCATGAAATACCAACTCCATTGGGTTGGCCACTGTGTACATATG
Organism: Mauremys reevesii; assembly: GCF_016161935.1. NCBI lineage: Eukaryota > Metazoa > Chordata > Testudines > Geoemydidae > Mauremys > Mauremys reevesii. Next base: position 47,893,431 of record NC_052633.1, on the reverse strand, counting down.
CCTGACACCCACCTCCTGAAGCAAATACTTTTCTCTTAGTTTAGTCAGGGAAGAAGTGCTCATGGAGGGCAGCAGAAGCGCTTCAAAGACATACTGAAAGTACCCCTTAAAAAGGGAGGAATCAACCCAAAAAACTGGGAGGACTTGGTGGCGAACAGAACACAGTGGCGCCACCTCATACACCAACCCACAGCTCACTCTGAGGAGAACAGACATGCTCTTGAGACAGAGAAGCGACAAAGGAGGAAAGAAACAGTCCAGCCAACAACTATTTCTCCTCCAAGATTACACCTGTCACTTCTGTAGGAAAATCTGCAGGTCTTGAAGTGGGGTCCTCAGCCATTTAAAAATCCCACCAATGAGCCCCTCTGGCAGACATCATCCTCACATCAAGGGATAGCCAAAGGATTATAGTTGCCTTCACGCCAAGTGAGATTTGGCCATATGGATCACTTCCCCATTACTGGAATGCAATGACTTCTGGATGGAAGACAACACTACTTAAATAACTTGGAGCAATGCTACATATTAGCTCAGGACAGGAAGTGAAGAATAAATGCCTTAGCCAACAGGCAGTATGCAAAAATGTAGGTAGTTGTAATGAAATTACCCAACTGGAATTTAATCAAGATACCAGGATTCACTAGTTATAACTCAATAGCCTATATTAGGCAGGAGGTCAGACTAGATGTTCACAATTGTTCCTTCTAGCCTGTGAGTTTATGAAACCAGGATTAACATTAGGATTGGCTGGTGAGTATTTAGGAGTTGGAAAAACTTATAATAAAATAATGAGGGTAAAATATAAACCATAACGGACAGAGGAGTGATGGCAGCAGTGTCTTCACCAGAAGGGGCAGAGAGGGCTAAGATTTCCTTCTTCGTTTTTATATTACTCTGAACTATCTGTGGCTGTTTGCTAGACTTCAATAGACTGAAACATCCACAGATACTGTGCTTCTCAGAGCATCAAGGCCTTTTTGAAATGCCTCTGTAGATACAAGGGGGCCAGATTCTAGACCCTCGCTATGGCCTCCTGCCACACTCTTTCCTGTCTACAACACATCCCCCTGTTGCAAAGAGATGCAGCATATGCCAGCCCTACATTGTGGGAAATTTCCCCAACAGCTGCTTAGCCTCCTGTGCTCCTCTGTCCCGTTCTATATCTATTCCCAGAAAAAACTTAAGTTAGAATAGATGACACAGAGTAAGGATGATCCAGTGACTAGAGTGCTGACCTAAGACTCAGGAGACCTGGAGGGCTCTACATGTCAGCACTTCTGGGCTGCAAATCAGCTCGTAAGGATTTGGGCAGGGCTGATTCAAGTTTGATTTACAGGGCTTCTCTAACTTTAGGGCTGTACATTCCCCAGCGAAATAGGCCAAAATCTGTGAGGCGCATAGCTGACTTAAAGCTCCTTTTGCTTTCCTTCCTTCATTCCTGGGCCATGGCTTCAGTGCTGCACAAAATCTGGTCCAAAAATGAGTGAGCAAAGCTGCCAAGGTGCCCATGGATTTTTTTTTCCATTTTACACAATGTGTGCCCATTGTCAGTAGCAAAGCAGTAAACCTTAAACTGCCCCTTTCCTAGCCATTCGCCCAGCATTCCTGTGCACTCCCCAGCATACTTAGGAATGTGTAGTCTTTCTGGATGAGGGCCACATGAAGAGTTTTTGTAGTAGTACTGGGTAGATCTAGGAACCTGCAGAAGGAGTGGCAGGAGGCTGCAAATGAGCTAGCAGCAATAGCAACAAATCTGTGAAGGCAACTACTTCAATGTGCTATCACAGGCCATATAATTGTGAGCCTAGCACTGTTGGATGTCATTGTGATGCTGAGCTGTACATGTTGTATCTCTTCTTTTGGGATTCTTTGGATGGAAACAAAATAATACACTAGTTTCTTAAAGTGTACCAGTCATGTCTGAAATTAGAGGAATTGAAAGCTAAGCTGTTACTTTTTCTCACACACCCACAGAGCAGCCACAAACTTTTCAACTTTTAAATTGCAGGGAGCAAGGGAGTGAGAGGACAAAAATAAAGCCTCTGAGAGAGCACAGTGTCTCTCCTCGGTTATGCGCTGCTTCAGTTTTGCATTACAAAATAGCTGCTTCTGTATATGTAGTAGAGAAATTTCCTTCAAAATTTAAAGCTATTTTACAAAGAAAACATACTTGTAACAACCTCACCACAACAGGTACACATAGGATCAAATTCTGCTCCACTTGCATTTATACATGTGCAACCCCACTGAGATCAGAATTTGGCTCTGACTCAGAAAGGCCTGAGTTTAATTGTAAAGCTCAGTGAATACTACAAACAATTTTCGGTAAATATTTATTCAAATGTTTAATTGCAAAAAAAAATGAAAATTCTGCACCAAGCACAGTAAAACACCAGCCCCTTAATGCAAAGTTAGAGAAATTCAAAACTAAACACAGCAGCCCACAGCTGAATGCAGATGAGTTTGAGCTGGTGCTTGGAAAAGAGCAGCTGCAGCATCACGGCTTGCATTTAACAGGCTCAGAGTCCTTTATAAATCATGAAGTGTTGGCGAGATATATTTGTGTGTCTGCCTACTCTTGCTAATGCTGCTCTGCTCACTACTAGGATTTTACCCTGAGTGGTACTGAGCACCCTCAGCTAAACTTCAGGGTAGGACTTTCTTTTCATGTCTACTGTATGGTGCAATGTTGGTGCTATAGAAACAATAAATAAATGACCTCTGTGGGAGCTGACACTACTCAGCACCTGGCAGGATTCAGTCTTTAAGCACTGCAACCAGCAGCAGGGACAGAAATGAGTCTGTCTCCGAGAAAAGTGCATGCAGAAGGTGGTGTTCCCAGAAAATGAACTTTGTTTCTGGCAGGCCAAAATGTGCCCAGGCCTGATGAGATGGTTTGCAGGCTAGAGGGTTATTTGTCTGACAAATAACAGTAGTTCTAATCTAAAACCTGACTGTAGACTAGAGGGAGAGGTCTAATATTGTAATCTGAGCACAGGCCTGGGATTCTAATCCCAGCACTAACCCTAACTCCTTCAGTGGCCTTGGGTAAATCACTAAATGCCTTGCCTCAGTTATCCCATCTACAAATGGACACTTACATGCCTATGTTTATGTCACAGGGTTGTTGAGCTGACTGAGCAATTCCTGCTTCTAAAGCATTTGGGGCATGAAGCATGGTGTAGTAGTTAGTCTCTGCAAAAGAGCATCTTCCTGCCAAAATGCCTCATAATATCTTTGCCTTCTTGTGAATTTATTTAATGTAACATTTTTCTCTCTGACAAGGAGCATACCCAAAAGAAAGGGCTTTGGCCCTCTTGATAGACTACCCCCCTCCCTCCCTCCAGCATGTTCCTAACAGCTCGGCCTTGCGTACTCCTCTCTTTATTAAAGGGCACTAATTCCAACCTCCCAGGAGGTCCTGGCCTTACCGAGCCAGTAACTGGATGTACCAAGCAGTTATTAGAGGCAGTCTGGTAGATCTTATAAAGATAATAAAACCACCGCTTTTTGCTTTCCTATTTTATACCTTATCCTCATCAGTGTTACTTATTTTGAAATATAGTATAAAAGAAACCCAGATGGACGTAATTTTTTTTAAGTGATAATACATTTCTCTGTCTTGTTTTCTCTGGGTAAAGTCTATATACATAGATTTGGGAAACTGCTGCAAGTTGAGCAGGGTACATGAAGAGTAACCCCTTGCCCAGTGGAAATATAGCCAGTGCTCTGCAATCACTGCCCTGCTGGGTGCTATTTGCTGTGTGATGTATACACAGACACGCAATATGCAGCTCAAATGCAGACTGCAAAGCCCCCTGAGTAGAGGAGTCTCTAGATGAAAAACTGAGATTTTAAAAAGCCTTAAGCGGTTTATGCTCTTTCTCCTAGAGTCCAACCCTTCTCCTCCCCTCCCCCCATCCCATTTTTATTAGTAAATAATTATTTAACATTGTTATTGCAGTAGCACCTAGAAGCTAACCAGGTCCAGACTTCCATGTGCTAGGCACTGTACACTCATGTAGTAAATGACAGTCCATACCCTAAATGTCTTGCTTCAATAAAATAGTGTATATGTATATAAATGTGTATGTATAACAATTAAGTTTTATTGAGCAGATGGGAGGGTCGGCAGAAGAATTGATGTTAAAATCCTGTTTGTGCCATTAGATGATGGGGGACATCTCCCCTCCTCCAGTCTGATGCCACCCACAGGCTATTTACCAAGAGAATTCTTCACTTTTCACAAAACAATTTCATGTAAAGGATGTGAGACTTTGCAAGCTAGATAGTTTGAGAAAATATAGTGAAAAGAAAAGGAAATCCATAACTGACATTGCATGGATAGATCATGGCAGATTAGTTTCTGGGGAAAAAGTGGAAGCCTTTACCCCAAAGCTAAACTTCCTCTAAAGGTCTTTCTAACTAACTGAGTAGAGATAAGTGAAATATCTGTAGTAAAACACATGACTTGTCATATACCTTGGTGGGAAGATATCTTTCTTAGGTCCCTATATGGCACCCATTACTATAGGTCTGAGTGTGTCCCAATCTTTAATGTGTTTATCTATACAACACCCCTGTGGGGTAGGGAAAATTATCCCCTTTTTATAGATGGGGAACTGAGGCATAGAGAGCCTAAGTGACTTGCCCATGGTCACACAGGAAGTCTGTGGCAGAGCAGGGAATTGAATCCAGGTCTCCTGAGTCTTAGGTCAGCACTCTAGTCACTGGATCATCCTTACTCTGTCATCTGTTCTAACTTAGTTTTTTTCTGGGAATAGATATAGAACGGGACAGGCCCCTGTGCTGACAAGCAACAATCTTAAAGTCAAAGAGCAGACAAGAAATGGGGAAAGGATACACACACCCCAGCCACATGACACATTTTAAATACATTTATTAAATAAATCCCTTCAAATACTTTAAAAAGCTCACCCTCCTACTTTGCATTGGTCCTGATCTGGCAGCTCACCCCTTGCCACACAGCGTTTAAAAGCATGCTTCTTGCTGCTCGTCCCCCTTGCTCAGCTATTCCCCACCCAGCAATAAACACTGAGAAATAACAATATGTGAGGGAAAAAACAGTGTTTCATTCTACCCTCATCAGTTCAATCTATTCACTCTACATTATTCCTTCCATATCTTAATATTATGTAGGAAAAGCTTTTGGAATTAGAGATACACTCTGGTCACAAAGTTTGGACCCAATTGTGAATTTCCACAGCATTTGAGATTTGAAATCTCTCTGAAATATGACACACAAATGTTCAGAATTCTTTGATCTTTATTATAAATTCATAAAGAAAAAATTGTTCTGATGCTTGACAGCCACTATATTTACAGTTTTTATTTTTCCAGGAGAATATTTTTAAAAAGCTAGATATACTGTAAGATACCGACTAAACAAACTTGATTCTCCCGTGATTTACTAGCCTGGTAAAACTCCAGGTACACTATTGTTTCTTTCTGTAGGCCATTTAGCAAACCAAGTGAATAGCTCACCAGAGAAAAGTTGTCACATTCACTGATTCATCAACACTTTCCCCAGCAATAGCAGTACCTGTGCCATCTGTGTTTAGCACTTACAAAGAAACCTCTTTGCAACTGCCATACAAATCAGGGGCACTATCAAGGTCACACTGAAGGGAATTTCAGGACACTAAGAAGATGTTCAACTGCATGACAGTAAGCAATAACAGCATCTCTACACAAGTTCTCTAGCATCCCAAGCTGCTCCTCCCCAGCCTAGAGCTGCTTAGGGTCCACTGGGAAATGTGTATTATGCCTGGGTTAATTTACTGATTAATCTCTAGTCAGTGGTTTGTGCTTTCCCCAGATGGCCAATTAAAATTTACAACTGGCAGAACAGTACCCTGTTGGCAGGCTGCTGTGGGGCCAAAGCTAGAGGCAGTGACAGAAGGTGTGGACCTAGTTTTGCCTTTTTTAAGCTACGGGCTTTAATCAGAGGAAAGTGTAAGCCAGGCTTATGCAGTAAGTGTGGGATGTGTGGTGCAGTTTACAACTCTGCTGCTATTTACTCTCCAACACTCCCAGGGCTGCTCCAGTATTCCAGGCATCAACGGTTTTACCAACAGCAAATATAACTGACAAAATCAGCCAGCGGGCACAACTGATTTAACAGCTTCTGAAATGTAATAGCCTTTTCCCCTGATTTGCAGTCCCCATGGATTGATGGTCTAATATCATTCACTTCCTCACAAATATATAAAACATTTACAGTTGTTTGCGTAAATCAAAGACAAAGTGCTGTGTGTGAAGCTGATAATAAGTAATTCTGTGATACATATAAAAGATAACATACTTTTATAGCAATAACAAAAAAATAACTGAATTTTGTTTTTTAGTATTCCCTACAAATTGCATTGGTACATGCGTCTGAATAAAACAGTGCAAAGAATTTAATAAGAATTTAATTAAATACACAATTTCATGCAATTCTTTATTTTAGAGTAAAATGTTTACCATATTCTTCAAATATGCATGAATCATCTGATTGGAAACTCTGAACCAAACTGTTAATCAAGGCCAATTGATTTCTTGAATAAGCCAAATATAGTAATGATGATGTATATTATTATGACAGTTTGCTATTTTCAGTAACTCTCCTGATAACTGATAACAACAATCAAACAAAAATATTCATAAAGAAAATATACTGGGCCTAATTCTGCCATCATACATGCTCACTAAACTAATGGCAGTTGCACACAGGTATTTTAGAGTGAAATTTGTCCCATTGCTTTTTTTAAAGATGACTTCATGAATATTGATGATAAACTTCATAACAATACTCAGGAGTATAGTTGACTCTTGCTGTACAATGCACATAATTCCCATTAATTTAATGGGAATCACAAGTGCACTGGAAAAAAGAATATACCACCATGGATCTGATACTGTAGTGCTCAACTTGGGTAAAATTCCCATTGACCTTTGAGTCAGTGAATGGTATGAATTAAGTCCTTATTATACCACTACATTGTGATTAGTTAGGTAAATCACATGGCATTTTTTCTATTCCTTGATTGGATGCGTTTACAAGCACTTTGATGCAAATACTTGCATGTGTGAATTTCAAATCGAGACTTTTGAAATATACCTTCTGAGAACATTTTCCTCTGGAAAATATGCTCACTTGAATATTGCTGGAAATGACACAAAGAGGGGGATGAACCTGGCTGAAGTAGATTCATTTAAACATTTGAATGAATATCCTCAGAAAATCTTTTGTATTATTGATCCATCTCTAAGCCTCACAAAACGATAAAGTGAGGCATAGAGAAACTGTAAACCACAAATGTCTGAAGAAACATCTAGTGACATCTGAATAGAACTTTTTTATATTGCATTCATTATATGCTCCTTGCGTTAAAAGCCTAAGCGTAACTCCCAGACTCTATAATATTTCTATTTTTCTCTTTCTCAAGAATGCAATACCTAACAAAGCTAAAGCTGAGTAACATGGTATGAGCTTTCCAACTGAAAGATCAAGCCACATCATCAACAGCCTGTATTAGCTGGAATCTTTCTACAACTTCCATAGTGTGGAAAAGTGTTAAGTATTCAGTATAATTATGGTACATGCATCGTTCAATCTTTCTCTTCCTGTAATGACCACTGGGGAAAAAACAGTGTAAAGCAAATGTTGATATGCTGTATTCAGACTATTTGAAAATGCTAGGGCCTGTTCCTGCTCCCACTAATGTCAACAGCAAACCTTACTCATGCCAGTGAACTTACAGCTTTTGTTGAGACTATTCTGTGAAAAATTACTTGTACAGTAAGGATTGCAGGATCAGTTCCCACATTCATCCAGTTTCGCTAGTAGCTCCTAGTGAGAATAGTAGATGGTGAAGAGATGCTTAAGGGCTTGTCTCCCATACATGATTTTAAACTAGTTGATTTGTGGCTATCTGCTGACCCTGGCCATCAACAGAAAGTTTTTGAACCTGGCAGAATTCTGTACTCTCCATCCTGAGAATCAGTTGCTGGGTTGGTGTAGCTAGTTAGCAAAACACAAGAATTTTTTTCAACTCATCTGTCTTCAGTTAGTGGCCTCCTCTGTTTTACGGAGAGCAATATGCCCTCAATTAACCTTTTTCATTTTAATGCAGTGGGTCAGAATCTGACCTACTACCAACGAACCTCAGAGAACTTCTCACCTCCATAGTAATGAGAGAGAACTCCCAGAGCATGGAAGTCACCTAGCTATGGTTGTAGGAAAACAGTTATAAAGAGTTCTTGTGTAGTAGACAGTCAGAAACTGTGTTGTACTAATCCTTTAAGTGGTCTGTAGAATCGCTCACATTTCAACGCTGCTTCTCAAATCAGGTTTTCAATTAAAAATAGACATTTTGACACTATTCTGTTTTTTCAGAAACATTCAAAAGGTTTTGTTTTCATTCCTGTATGGAATAATTAACAAATTTTGAAACCTTGAAAGTTGCTATGAAATGGAATTGTTTAATCTCAACTGTGGGAAATAAGCATAACAAAAGAATAAGGTTTTTCACACAATTCAGGGTCTACATGCACATCTGTCTTATACCTATACATTTAGACAGGCTTAGCTTATTCCAGACACCTCAAATTCTGGAGTGCTCCCCCTGTCCAGTCCTTCAGGGGCATTACAATGCAATTCCCACCAGTAAATGCTCATTTTTCAGGCCCAGAAGCAATGCTCCACTGTGTGGAGCTGCTCCATGAATGCCAACAACAACCTGGCATTTTATTCACTGTGTCCATCAGCATCTAGTTGTCATTGCTGAACATCCCCTCTCCTTCATTCTCGCAGACCTGGTTGTAGTAGTACTCACTGAAGTGTCACAAATACAGGAGAATTGAATGTCCTGTATTAGCATTGGGCATTAGAATTGCGCTGAGCTCTGCAGGGTCCATGTTTCTGACAGAGAGATGATGGAGACTGAAAAGCAGGGCATGGGAATGACTGTAGGAGTTTTTAAAAATGGCACAAAAATTATGGGATTGAACAAGCATTATGGGATAGAGAATGCCTTGTGAGGTATCATTTGAAAATTAATAACTCTTTGGTCAATAACATCATGGTGAAATGTACGTACAAAATGCATATTATGAGTTATAAACATAGTCTGAAATTATGAATGGAATGTGTTTGGGGTTAAACCTGTTTCTTAAAGATAAAGGACAAGCTGACCTCTCTAACCAGGTGTCATCAAAGTTGATTGGCAATCACTGGTCAAGTGGCCATTCTTTGGCAGCTAAGGGGGGGGCAGGAACAGATTGATTTACATTTCAACAAACAACAACATGGAACCTCTTTCACTACAAGAGTTTATGCTGTCATGCCTTCCTTACAGCTGGAAGGGACTTTATCTAGGGGTAATCCCCAGAAAAATGTATTTCATAGAGTGACTGGACTATAAAAGTGAGGGGTAAAAATACCCCAGGTATTCCCTCTTTCTCTGCCTCTCTCTCTCAATCTTTCACCTAAGAAGACAAAGGAACTAGCCTTTTGGACGTTGGGGGCAGATCCTGACTTTATTTGGTCAGCCCTGCTATTGGGAACATGTGGTAAGAATTTTACCTTGAACCAAGTCTAGTTTAAGTTTTAGTTACTATAAAGTGTTTTATCTTTATTTCACTTGTCATTTTGGACTTCAGTGCCTTATGCTTGCACTCACTTGAAATCTCTCTCTTTTTGTAGTTAAATAAACTTGCTTTGTTTTTAATCAAAATTAATCCAGTGTTGTGTTTATAATGAATTGTTTGGTAACTCCAATTAAAGTAGGAAACTGTAGTACACTGCCCCTTTTTAGGGGCAATGGACCTCTAATATCTGAACTGTCCAGGAGAGGGCTGAACAGTACAGAATACATGTTTTGGGGAAAATTTGGGCCTGGGAGTATGTTGGGATCACCCTGCAAGGAGTAACCTAGGTTGCCAGAAGCCAGAGTGTGGCTGATGTGTAGCTGGCAAGCTGCAACTACACACAGACACTCAGGGTGTGACCTGCATGCTGTTTGTGAGGGGCCCAGGTTGGAAGCTACAGCAGCAAAGCATTGTGAGACACCCAAGGTTGTAGAGAAAGTGGTGACATCGTCCTTCGCTAGTCCAAATTGTACCCTGGATTGTGATACTTGCGTCATCCAAACTTTGCAATGAAAATATGGTGTCAGTTTTTCCTGCTTACATTCCTCTGTGCTTACAAGCTGAGATTTCCCCCACACCATGCCAAGCCAGACTGTTGAAATCAGTGTGACAGATACAGCAATTTCCTGCAATATATTTGGGAGATCTTACTGTATTAATATTATGTATCGTTGTAGACCAGGAATTAGATGTAATTCCATGGGGGAGGGTGACAATAGCCCTCCAGGAACTAAAAACACTGAGGGATGATTAGGCAAATTCACTCCACCTGTGATCAACAGATAAAGAAAGGATTGTTGGATATATAGCCTGTGTTTAAACTGACTCAAGGACTTCTTCCTGAGACAGCAAATGGACAGAACCTTCTTTCCAAGGTAGGGGTGGAGCAATCCTTAGGGAAGGATTTGAAGGACTGACACCTGCCAGAACCTGAGGCTGGAGTTGGTGTGTCCCCTGGTAAGCTTTTTAGCATGAGTGCACATTCTTTAATTGTTGTAATATGTTTACTCTGTAACATTTTCACCTTAAGAATAAATGTGCCTGCTTAAAAATGCTGCGTGGTAACTTATAACAGTGGGCAATTACTCTGGCGAGAGAGCAAAGCACAGACAGTGGCCTGGTGAGGAAGTCATGCTGGCTGAGAATCACCCAGTGAGGGCAGGGAACTGTGCAGCCTGGACAAACCCCAGTCAGGAGGGGGAGAGAGAGACAGGTCTCCCTGAGGGATGTAAAAGGTTAACCGGTTAACTGGTGAGCTTTAGGCTTACCATTCACCAGACCTTAACCATTAACCCCAGCAGCCCGAAGGCTGCATCAGGCCAGGGACCTCAATCACACCAGGCCAGCAGGAACCCAGCCCCAGTTGTTTGGGGCCAGCCAGGCCAGAGGGAACCCAGCCCCTGCCGGGCTGCACCAGCCTGCTGGAGGAACCGCAGCCCCAACCGCCACCTCCGTGCCAGGCCAGCCGGAACGACTCCGTTAAAGATTAACCAGTTAAACAAGATAATTTTAATAATTTCACTGGTTAACTTTTTAAACCGATATTTACAACCCCCAAGAGAAATAACAACTGGGAGCCGCAAGCCTAGAGTGGTGCTTGGGGTGGCCCAAGAAGGGGGCAGCATGTCCAGGTCTTCGGCGGCTGTTCAGTGGTGGGTCCCTCAGTCCCTCTTGGAGGGAAGGACCGGCCACCGAATTGCCGCCAGAGAATGAAGTGGTGCAGTAGAGCAGCCGCCGAAGTGCTGCCGATCTCGGCTTTTTTTTTTTCTTTCTTTCTTTGCCGCTTGGGTGGCAAAAAAGGTGCAGCTGGCCCTGCGTGGTGGCCCATGAGGAGAAAATACTGGGGCAGTTGCCCTAGACTATGGCACTCAGCATGGTCAGACGTAAAATTTCATAAGTGAATAACAGCTGCATTATCTTTTAAGTACTGGTGGGGTTTTTTTTGTTTGTTTGTTTTTTGGCTAAGATGGAGCATTCTCCTGGCCATGGTCTCTGGGCTTCTCCCTTCTCTTTTAGTGGCTGCTGAGTTTCAGATACGGGGGACCCCATCATACTATTAGAAAAATATATATATTTTTAAAACTTAGAATATTTAACTTCAATCTATTTTTCTTGACTTTTAAAGTAAATCTCTTATTGTAGGAGGACAACTGATACTGTGATGAGGTACCAGAAGTAGAAAATCAACATTTTCATCAAAAAGAAATAGACTAACTATGCAATATAGGCCATGAATATTAACTAATATGCATAATTTTCATGAAATCTCTACATTTTGTGAGCACCTACATATGTCATAATTATTTTTAAAGTATTGATTTTCTTTGTAAGATTTATTTACATGTACATAAAGGAAGTTTGTAATTATTATTTATATATCAATAATTCCGGGGGGAAAAATCCTCATTTGAAAAAAGGAAGCATTTAGAGTCTCACTTTCTCATGCTGAGTAGTAGTTTATATCACATAAAAGTCCCATTGACTTCAGTAGAACTACCTGCAGCGTAAGGTACTACTTGGCATGAGTCAGTTTGGCATAATCTGGCCTTTTAATTGGTTAAGCATTATAGCATGATATACCATTGCATGCAACTTCTCTCTCTCGGTAGAAATCTTTATTACAGGAAAAAATTTGACTATTCAAAGTTCATTATCCGAACCTTCATATCTAATGCCCGGGGAGTTGTCTGTTGATCCCTAGGTATGGGCTTGATCCTGCAAGGTGCTGAGTACTGTGTCTCTGACCCCTCAAAAGCATTTAAGCATGGGCTTGACTTCGGTGGGACTACTCATGTGCTTATGCTTAAGTGCATTGCTGGATCTAGGCCAGAGTGCTCAGCACATTGCAGGATTCACCCTATATGTATTCCCAGTTAACCTGAACACATTGAGTGATGCCCAAGTGACAAATGAGATTTTGTCATAACTGCAAGTTTTGAAAGATGTTGACAAACTGGGAGGGAGTTCAGAACAGACCCACAAAAATGATTAAGGGGGAGGGAGTGGGTTCTGAGAAAAAATTAAATAGGCATAGGTTGGTCAAATGTTGCCTCATCCAAAGATGATCAAAGTCAACAAAAGTCTCTCATTGACTTCTATGAGCTTTGTGCCAGTCTCCAGAGGAGTAGAAAGGGATATGATATCTGTCTGCAAGTATTTGTAAACACCAGGGAATGAAAACAGTTGTGTAGAGTGGTTCAAGGGGATATATTACAAACGAAAGCAGTGACATGAAATCAAACAATACAAAATTTGTGCTGAATGTAAGGAAACACTTGGGTATTGAGAAGTAGTCCTACTAGTCTCCCAAGAGAAACGGTGGAAGCCTCATCACTTGAATAATTTAAAATTGTACTGGACAAAGCACTTGATAAATTTCTATAGAGAACAATCTTCCATTGGCAGCGGTAATGGTTTAGTTGACCTAATGTCTCAATTCTTCTCTAAATACTATTATTATAGGGATATTTTTTCAGAAATAAGAAAAAAATTTCCAAGCTTAGAAATGTAAACTATATACAATAAAAGTGGCCTATTCTTGCTAGGGAATGAAAACAGTGACTTGTTATCCTGATTATTTCTGCCTGGGTATGGAAGAAGTAAGGCTTTTTGCACAACTTCATTGATGCCACTTATGTTGCACTGAGGTGTGGAAATGAATGGGAGAGTTTTGCCTTACTTTAAATGCTGGATTTGCAAAATTTTAATACATTTTTCAAATTGTTGTTGACTATTGGGAAGTAATTCTGTTGGTGAGAGAGGACAAAACTTTCAAGCTTACACAGATCTCTTCTTCTTCTTCTTCTTCTTCTTCTTCTTCTTCTTCTTCTTCTTCACAGAGCTGGAAAGCTTGTCTCTCTCCAACAGAAGTTGATTCAATAAAAGATATTACCTTACCCATTATCTCTCTACAGTATTCAGTGTAAATCAGAGCACCATTGTCAAACAGCCCTGTAGAGTCAGACAAGTATTTTCATTTTAAGAAAGATTTAGGCTTCTTTAAACAGGAAAACATGCAACTTGCCCAGATTGTCCCAAGAAGTCAGAGGCAGAGCTGGGAACAAACCCCAGTTCTCTTGAGGCCCAGTCCAGTGCCTTAGCCACAAGATCAACTGTCTTCTCCTGGTAACAATGGCTCTGGATGCCGAGCCTTATATATGTTTGTGAATCAAAGGCTTTTATTTTATTTTTTTAATGTTAAAAATCAGTATTTTGGAAAATCACAACATATATGTAAATATCATGGCCTCCAGAGTTACTGTCAATAAAGATAAGCTGCTGATCTTTAAAAGGAGATTTTCTCAGGGTGTAGGACAAACATGACATTATAGTCATCCAACTCCCTATCTGACAAAGACATATGAATTCTAAATGGTTAGGGGGAATTAGGACCAGGTTGTCTTTCTCCCTGATACTTTCCCTCAGAATAGCAACCTGTCCAGTGTGGCACTGTATAAATAATAATGGGGAGGAATAACAATTAATGATAGGATTGCCAGTGCATTTTGTTAACCATTGTCTGCATATAAATAGAGATCAAGGGGCAGGATGGGAGAGAGAGTTGAAAATGAGACGGTAAATACAACACCCACCCCCAAAAAGGGCCTGATTCTGCAAACACTGGTGCCCATGAGCATGTTGACTAAAATCAGCAGACTCGTTTACTTCGATGGACCATTTAGATGTCTCAAGTTACTCATGGGCACAAGCATTTGCAAGATCAAACCTTAAATTAAAAGAGATAAAATGAAAGTGTGACAAAGTAAGAGGAATAAAATAATACAAAGTTAAACAAGTGGGGTAAAGAAAATTATCAAAGAATTCAGAATCCAGTCCTTAAACTCAGTTCAGTGGGTCAAATTCTGTCTTGACTTGCATGCCACTGAGTGAGGGTAAAAGTCAGTGAAGTATTTGCCCAATGAGAGCAATGAACTTCAGGAAAATACAAGGCCAAATTCTCCTGTCAGTTACACCAGTAGAAATCCACAGTAACTTTCCTAGCTTTAATCCAGCTTTAAATCTGGTATGACTGAGAGCAGAGTTTAGCCCATTGGCTGTATTTAATAATGAGAACTAAATTAGTATTCTTATAGAGCCTATATGTTTTTGCAGATTGAGAATGCACATTCCTTCTGTTCAAGTGAGAAAGTGCTGCCTATTGGGTAGCATATCCTTTGCATAACCTCTAGTATTCAGTAAATAGACTAAAGTATGCTCAACAGAAACCTTTAGCTATCTGTTTGAGTGAGCAGCAAGATTCACAAATGCTGCAATGAGGTTTTATGAAATTTTACTCCCATTAATGTATCTTTTCTCTATACTACACAAAATAATCCTTGGTTATATAAAGATATTTGGAAGCATCAGGAATTGTTTATTTGTTCTATAATGATATATGAATGTAACATTTGTCCATATCTCTTTTTTGTTTCTTGCATATAATTAACATGGTCAGCAAAACTTCAGTGAAAATTCAGATCTCAGCTACCCTGGAACATGCCCTAAGTCTGACGTAAAAGCAAGAGTATCCTCATTACTCCTCTAAAACCTGAGGTGGGTCTTCATCAACAGAGTACGCAATTATACCCACCATGCTCGTATATTCATGGTAAAACATGTCAAATGACAGAACAGTCATATGCAATGTTGTTGTAGCTGTGCTGGTCCTAGGATATTACAGCGACAGTGCATGAAGTAATATATTTTATTGGGCCATCTTCTGTTGGTGAGAGAACCAAGCTTTCAAACTGTCATAAGCAGACTGGTAAACCCCATCCTTAACAATATTAAGATTCTAGCACTGGAAGGTGGAGGTGAATGCTTTTAAAAATATAGAATACATACATGTTGCAGATATAGGCATTTTAAAACGGTAATGAAAACTTTTTCTTTTTATCTCAGAAGAGTTGATAACACTTGTTGCTAAAAGAAGAAATGAGGATTATCTTGTAGTTAAATTACATGCACAGGAGTTAAAAGACTTGGGTTCTGTTTCTGGTTCTGCCATAGACTTCCTGTGTCATCTTGCCAAGTCACTAATATCCAAATGATCAAAAATGGCCTCTTATTTTGTATTTTGGGCACCTCAGTTCTGGGGTGCCTGGTTTGAGATTCCCAGGTGTTACCAAGATTGTCTGTGTGTGTGTGTGTGTGTGTGTGTGTGTGTGTGTGTGTGTGTGTGTGTGTGTGTGTGTGTGTGTGTGTGTGTGTGTGTGTGTATAGAGAGACTGAGAGTATCCCTGCCTGCAAAATCTTATAATCTAAATAGACAAGAGAGACTAAATGTGGGAGTCAGGAAGTACTATGCGCATTTTCAGTTGTGAAACTTGGGCACAAAGATGAAATGACTTGTGTAAAGTCACACAGGAAGTCTGTGGCAATGTTGAGAAGTGAACTCAAATCTCCTGGTTCCCAGTACAGTGCCTAAGTAAAACAGCATCCACTGTCTCCCAGGACATATGGCAAAGAAGACACTATTAACACATTCTTTGGTATGGCTGAGCTGTGCTTGGTGTAGGACCAGAATGAGAGCAGGGGGCAGAGATAGCTTTTAAACTCCTCATCCAAAGGTCAGTCCAGTTGTGAAGGCTGCGCTAAGATATGCCTGGATGCCCATCATCCCAAAGGGTTATTCCAGCAGCTGGGAATCAGAAAGTTACAGTGGCATCCTAGCTATGCCTCATTTTACCCAACTGGAAGGGGGGTTGGCATAGGAGCTGCTTTGCCAGTGTTATGGCAGGGAGTCCTCTTTGGGCAAGGGCTCTAAGGTTACTTTGTACCACTGGAATGGTGCAAAAGCCTTAACAGACCAGAGAATTTGGCCAATATTATTCACAATAGATAAACATCTTCATTCTGTGTTATGGTAGTCAAAGTATCTGGGGTCAAGTTGTACCCTTCTGCATTATAACATATGAACACAGAGAAACTGTTTTGCAATTTTCATGGCTTAAAAACCAGAGCCACTCGCCACTTCATGGGGTCAGGTTAGAAACTGTGATGAAGTGGCAAAGGATGTGATTGTCAACAATATGGATCCTGAGGATGATCTGATGGGAATGTCTGTGTCAACCTTGCAGATATCTGAGCATCTGCATAGAGCAGAAACCCTTCATTACTTCTCTTGGCAAACCTTCATCAACCTGGAAGCAAGGCTAGCTTGGTGGTATTTCTGCGATTAGTCCCTTTGTTTTATGTGGCCCTTTCAATAGGGTTTCTGGAGTCTTGGGCCAAAGTGGATGCCTTTATCAGCAGAAAATTCACTTGATGTGGAGGTAGGAGCATGTCATAGAGAGTGCTGATTCCTGGCTCTTTCCCTTTCAACCTATGATGCCTCTTGTTAGCCCATGGAGCCTCATCTTGTAGTGGTTTTGGGGCTCAGGGGAGAGATGGCATCACGGAGATCAGACACTGCTTTTCCAGAGTATGATTTTAAGGGTACTTTCTGCCACAAGTTTTTCTCATTTGCTCTTCTCACTAGTACAGACTTGGACTTTTGAAGAACTGCAACACGCCGCATAGTAAATAAGAATCAAGCACAGGAATTGCCTCAGTTAACTTGCAAGTTAACATAACTATGAACATGGGCCATTTAACTTTATGGCTTGCCTGTCCTGGAAATGCAGATAGGACTTACTCTAGTAAACGTACACCAACATGCCGTGGACCATTTGTTTATCAATTGCTTTTAAACAAGTTAGTTCTAAACATAGAGCTCCTAAAATAGGATGAGAATCAAAAGGTATACAATTCTTTATGAATGATAGAACCAGAGGAAGTCAGGCGATGGGAAAGACCTATTCGATCATTTAGTGAATGCTTTACCTAGCACAGGTTAGTTCCTTCCTGCGCTTCAGTGCTTTGTGAATAAGCAAATGCTAAATCAGGGGTAAAAAATGTGATCTGTGGGGCCCTCTAGAAGGGAGACTGTTTCCAAAAATAATAACATGCTTTCCTAATAATTCAGCAAAATGTGTGTATTCTATCAACCACAGAAAGGTGAAAGATGGGAATAGGAAAATATCATGTGAGATGGATATTAGTTTTTTAAAAAGCTAAAATAAAGGAGTAAAACTGCATTTTTAACAGTGAAAATTAAATTGATTTTGGTGAGGAAATATTGAAGGTTTTCAGCACTTATATCAGTGAGTCAAATGTCTTTATCTGCCATGTAAATGCAATAAAAGGATATATGCATAAGATTATAGGATTTATAGCCTAGAAAGGAGCAAAATCACATAAAGTATCATTTCCATCTAAAAATGTTGTCTTCACCTCCTACATAAGTAAAAAAATATACATTGATATGTGTATATATAGATGCCTTTTACTAATGAATTACATCAAAGCATATTATGCTCTGCATTTTGCAAGAACTGGGCAATTTATAAATGCTATTCACATTTAATTAGTAGCCATTTCTTCTCCATAAGCATATTTACTTGAAACCCTTGTTCCTACGGCAACACAGTGAGTACTACAGCTACAAGAACAGTCTAGACTAACCTACAAAAAGGAATGGAGATTAATGAGCGAGCTCGATATTAAGATTATTCTGAAAAGACCAAGCACTGAGATTGGTGAGAGGAGCATTACAAAGAAGCCTCAGCTAAGAATCTCTTATTTCAAGGAGCCTATTTATAGCATTACAGATTTTTATTTATTCAAGAGTGCCTATATACACAGAGTGCAAGAGACGACTCGTTTTATACTAAGTTCTCTTTAATTGGCTATCAACTCAGGTAGAGGTTGTTGTTTTTTTTTTTTTTAATAATTACAATCCATTTTCAACATAGTTTAAAATATTTATCAAGGGAATAGCCAAACTATTTTAAGCATTTGTATTTATGGATGCTTCCCTTACAGACATAGCTGTAGTTTTAAAGCACACAAAATATCTAAAATTATGAATGGCATTATAACAATTTAGTATGGAAAACACTCTTAAAAACGAAGGCTTTTGTTTTTCATTGACCCACTAATCAAAGGTTTCCTCGTGCATTTCAAATAATGTGAGCAGGTTTTAAAAGAATGACTTGTAATAGATGCCAATTAAAGACTGTAGGAAATCACTAGAACTCCACCTTGTTTCTGGTTTATAAGAGCCAAATCTCAGGGAACACAGGACTCTAAAAAATATTTTCTAGCTTGCAAAATAAAATTTTAAAAAAGGATGGGCCTTAGTTACTTAGGACAGAGAATACAACTTATCTAAGCATTCTTTAATCAATCTCTGGCTAAAAAAGAAGGTAGATTCTATATAGGGTCATATACCGTAGCTATGCTATTTTTGTATGATTTAACTTTACAGCAGGTAATTCTATTATACAAAAATATTCCATATATCTGTAATTAAATGATTAGTATAGCAACTAAAACTGTAATGATATATTTATTTTTATACAATTATTCAGAATGCATTATGGAATTGTGAATGTTAAAGTGTGTGTGTGTGTGTGTGTATATATATATATATATACACACACACACACACTTTAACATTCACAATTCCATTTTTTTTAATATAGATATATATAAAATATGCATGTGACTGTTTAAGGCATTTGTAGGTACAGATCCACTCTATCAACATAATAAGTATAAGGATGTTATAAAGCCTCTAGTCTAAATTATCTAGTTTAATAAAAGTAAAAATGTTTCCATCTGACTTTTCAACATCACTTTATTAACTCTAGGTTGCAAGCAACAAGTTTAAACATGAGGTCTCTCTGCTGTGTTCTGCTCTCTTTGTTTTCATAGTTTCAGTGTAAATAAGATTTTGGTGCCAATCATCTGTTTTTGGAGCTACAAACATACATGCCTATCAACTACTGTTGCTCTTAGAATGTAACTTTTCTCTGACTTTTTGACTGATTTCTCCCCCCCTCCCCCTCTCTTTGGGACATACCAAAATATCAGAATTGTATCATTACTGAAATAGATATTGAGGGATATAGTAAATTCTGAATTAACAATTAAGTATACATTTGAAACACTCCTTTGCTAAATGAGTGTTGAGTGTTAAAATAACATGGACATATGGTTTAAAAATTGTTACTTTTACAAAAATGACTTTTTAGTGCAATAAACAAATGTACCCTTTTCAAGCCATATTTCCTCAGTAAAATTTAACTCCTCTATCCTTGTAGGATGATGGGAGATTCCAGAAACATTACTATGATTTTCTTATACATTATTACCTTCTTTCAAAACATCTGTTTCCTTGCAAATATTATATAGCTAACAAATTAAGTAAGCTCAACAGCCAAAGAACGGGGCACTTCTTCTTTCCCATATAATCTGTGACCTGAGCCAAGCATTCCCGTATGTAGTTCTGTGCTTGTATGAAGTGCATTTTAATACCAAAGAACACAACAACTTAAATGCCATTCGCCTGGTTTTATGAAAAAGCAATATAGGAGAGTAAATAGGGCAAATACCAACAAGGACGGACACGCAACTTGAGTCAAACAATAAATTCAAATAATATCACTAAATCTAAGAATAGAGCCAGCGTCTGAATGAAAGCTCCTCGGTGCGTGTTAGTTATCTAAAAACAGCTTAGCATATGTAAGAACAATTTATTGTCTATATATAATAACAACAACAATCAGGTTGGGTTTAAGCCTATTCAAATAATTGTCCAGGTAGAGTTAAAGCTCTAACAGTAAGAAACAACCGCTGCATCCTCTTGCTCTAGTAATCAGCTCACACTTGCAATGGACTTGTTAAATAATTACAATTAAATTACCTCCTCCTCTAACACCACCTTTTTCAGCCTTGTGATTCTAAGGTACAGTTTAATGGAGAGGAATCAGTAAAGAAACATATGTGAGATGATCGGGCAAAATACCACCCCAAGCTGAAGATAGATTTGTGTCCTATTTTAACATAATCCCATAGATAATTATTAGGTATTATAATTTACAACCTCCAATGACTAAGAACAAAAATCATTAGAATGGCACATGCTGTAACCTTCAGTACAATGTAAATAACAATGCACAGGATACAAGTGATTTGCTTTGTCTGTGTTTAAATTTGATGTGTGCGCACACACACACTGCCAAAAACTGCAGCCTGAAAGTGCTCCAGCCCAAATCTCTGTTCTTAAACAGAAGGCACACAAAAAAAGAAGGAATTCAGATTTGCAGATCTGATAATGAGCCAGTTAATGACATAAATGATACCTCAAGAACCTCACTAAACCATCCAGGTCCTACAATTTAATCTGTAATAAATACTCCTGCATCATTGCGAGATGGCTGCTCATAATGGCAAATGAAATATGCTGGTATGATAGGTACAATAAATCTGGATTTTCCTATGGTTCCCTCAGGCTAGAACAATATGTAACCAGAGTGCGCACTGTCAGGATGAGCAGATCTCAAAGCCATCATAAAATCTAAATGGGGACTAATTAGGAAGCCCTTCCCTTCTAGAGTTACTATTTCTATTGACATTTTCCATGCATGAGCCCCTCCATAACATCATAAGTCACCAAGATAAGAACTCCCTAGATTATAGGGAAAAAGCTTTAATGGAGAAGTTGAACTCAAAGGCGATGCATAAATTTTCCTTTTGATACTACAGGAAGTCTGTGTTCAGTACTTTCTTTACAAACTTTTGTTACATGCACTGGATACTTCCCAATCTTGAGAATACTACTTCTGTCGCTCTCCTTTCCCCATATCCTTGCACTAGGGGTGTTAAATGCTCTGGGGAATGTTTAATCAGTTAATACATTGTTCCTTATGGCCTAGCACTGGTGAGGGAGGGGAAGAGTGTAGACTGGGACAATCCTGTGTGACAGGAACCAAAAGCACCACAGTCTGGAGTCTTGTTAGAGACTGGGAGCAGTAAGGGGCATTTGTTGTTGGCTTACACTTACCCAACAAGAAAGTTATTGCCTTCCTCTGACTTCCCGAGGAACTATCATTTCACCCTGTGGGGTGGGGGGAAATCATAGATACTCTGGTGATAGACACTGTGATATAACTTTAGACAGATTGATATGAATTGAGTCTTCCTGAACTGTGGCACCTGTTATATTACAGAAACTCAAGTTTAAGTTCAGGTGAGTGGGAGCAATACAAGTTTGGTGGGATTCAAATGAGAGGGAGCTATTATATAACTTTGATTAATTAGTATAAAAAATCAGGCCAGATAATAATAGGATTACTAAGGCAATATGTGCTACAGATATTTGTGTGAAATTCCTAGAGGTGGTGAAGGAGGGGAAACCCATGGTTCTCAGGACTGCAGAAGAAGGTAAATGCTGTACTGCTTGTAATATGTTTAGAAGTTGACAATGGAAATCTACATAAAATATACAGTGGACACGATCTTTCATTATGTACTAAGCATAATCACCTGCAAATAGTCTTCTTTATTAGAACTCTGACAAGTTAAACTTTCCTTTGATTAAACCCAGAACTTACCTGAAATAAGAGCTTGATAAAAATGTCCCTGATCATTCCTTTGGCTCCGAAATCAAATTCAATATGACTATGCTCTTATCCTCTTTTAATTCACTTTCTGAGAACACTCATGTGAGAGAAATATTTCCCCCCATTTTCAAGCAATGGCTTGTGAGGAAGCTTGTATTTGTGTGAATACACTTGTTTGTGTGAGAACTAGCATTCACACTGGGAGTTTTCTCGGAGCCATCCGGATTCTTTTTGTAGGTTGGGGATCACATAGAGAGTGTTTTAATTGCTTCCTTTCTCTTTTCAATAACGCAAACGTAAAAGTGTGTGATCATGACTGAAGAGGAGAATTGGGTAATAGGTTCTCAAGACGATGGAAAATAGATCACTACATTTAAAAAATGTACTTGGGGTATATATACAATTTCACACCTTTTCCTTTCCTCTCTTCCACAAGAGCATTATTGTGCTCTAGCTACATACATGGGCCCCAGGTTTGAAAACACCTAGGTTCCTTCTTGACTGAGAGAAAGACATAAACCATAGAAAGCAAGATTTATTGGCTGTTTACATCAGATTTTACATTCAATTTTCTCTTGTCACATTCACACAAAGTAATGGCCCTTGTGTGTACATGCCCATTCCTGTTTGCAAAGGTGTGGTCACATATCTGTTTTTGTCTTATTTGATTAATTCCCTAGGCCTGTGTATATCCTCAGATCTCTTGCCTACCCTCTCTCTAAAAAAATGAAATCCCTAGTTACTTATTCAGGCCTTCCTCCTTTTATAAAAGTGATGGATACTCAATAAAGAAACAAACAATATCATATGACTTCAATGACTTGTAGCACAGTTTAAATATTGAATTGAAAATATGAAATTCTCACAGCAGTACTTTCAGCAAAAGCTTCATGAGCGATCCATAGGCTGCAATGTATTGCAAAACATTCTTTGACTAAGCACAAACAAGGAACAAGCCATGTAAAACTGGGTTCTTTACACTGACAATTCATGTACTGAAAAAGGGCTAAATGTGACAAATCATTCATAATAAGTAGTTTGCCCAGCTATATTGGAAAGTAATACAAAGTTTAAAACAGCAGCAGAAAGAAGAAATTTTGGGAAGAGGGAAGATGGTCTTGTGGCTAAGGCACTAGATTAGAACCCAGAAGAACTGGGTTTATTCTTGGCTTTGTCACACTCTTTCTTTCTGACCATGGATAAATCACTTCATCTCTGTGTCTCACACCCCTGTCTATAGAACTAAGACTAATATTTTCCTATCACACAGGGGTGTTGTGAGGTTAAATTCATTGTTGTTTAGCTGAAATATCTGCAAGCCGCTTAGAAACTTTTTGTCCCTTTGAAAACCTCCGAACTATCAAACCATTCTCGAACAAAGGCTCTCCCTGAAAAAGCTTGGTGATGCAGGTGAAGTTGTCCAGTCTCCTGCATTCACCTAGGAGCTACAAACATAGCCTTCCATTCCCCTGCTAGCCAGTCTGTGGACTCTCCTCTTTTCTCCTCCTCTCCTCTCCTCACACAGCTACGACAAAATCATCATGCCTTTCTGAAGATTAATGGGTGGGATTTTCAAACGTTAGGGAGTTAGATGCCCACTCCTGATGAAAGTCAATGGGAGTTAAGTGCCTAATTCACTTTGGCACATTTGAAACTCTCCCCCATTAATCTTCAGAGAAGATGTATAAAGTGCGTAATATTTTGTCAGTCGTTAAAGACCAAAACAATGGTTTCAGAATTGCATAGAACTACAGCATTTGCACAGAGAGCTGCAGTATGGTCTTTCCACAAACTTCCCCAACTGAATACTGCTGCAATCCCAGTATCTGCCACCTGGCTTGACAGCTTGCGATGATGATGATGATTTATCTTTTTATTTAAGTGCCAAGAGGAGCACAAGTGAAGGCTGGTTAATAAAGATTCATGTGGGTTCAGGGAAAAAATAAGGAAAAATTGAAGATTGTTTCTTTTCTTTTCTAGTTTGCCTGAGTACAATTGTACTGAGAACTTTCCTTGTTGCTCCTCCGAATGATTGTTGACTACAGTCCCTGCTGATGACCGAGTGGCATTCCCCCAAAAGGGGTAGGGGTGAAAGGAAGGGGCATTTGAGCACTACAAGCCCTCTAATATTAAAATAAAGCAGAAAACCTCTGTAAAGGACTGAGGTTGCTTATTTGACCCTCACCTGGAAGATAAAGAAATAAATCAAATAAATACAAATCACTGGTTCCAGTGCCCTTTAAAAAGGAAGATACATATCATTTGCTCATCTGGGCCATTTTCACTGCTATTTGACCCCTTGGTTGGTTCATGTACAGCTCCTAGCAAATTTCCTGAGAGCTGCACCATGTCTGGGGCTCAGTTGTGCCATTTAAGCACTGCCTTGTATTGGCTTTCCAAAGGAGACAAATTCCAGCAGGGATTGTACCTCAGGGAATTCTGTGCTACTCATGGAGTGAGGTGATATCCACTTGGAATAATGGTTGCAGGAGTGGGCCCTCGTTAAATAGCATTTTTCTTATTGTCTAATGCAAAAATGCAAATGACTTCAGTGTTATTGTGCTGGTGTGACCATGGGAAGAATTCGGTCTATAAAATTTAAAAAAAAATGAATTTGCAGCAAATAATTTATAAATTTGGTTGTGAGGAATTTGTGATTATGAGCAGAAACAAATGTATTCATTATTTGAATTTACTTTTTTTTGTTTGATTTTTTTGAGAGAGAGATACTGAGATTGCGATCTGTTTACGGATTAATCATCAATAGTACATTTGGAGTATTTGATACTTATTTGAAATTCTATCTGCATGGATTATTTTTGAGACTGGACTATAGGATCATAGGAATTGCTGACTGGATGAGACCAATAGTGCATCTGGTCTAGTATCCTGTCTCCCATAGTGGCCCTCACCAGATGCTTTAGAGAAAGGTGCCTATCACAATAGGCAGATGTAGAACAATTTGCCCCTGATGGAAGTCTCATCCTAATCCCTAGTAATTAGAGATTGGCTTAACCCATGAAACATAAAGTTTTATCTGCTTTCCAATAATCTTCTTGTTAGCATTAACGAACTATTATAATTCTGGATATTCCTATTATCCATATAAATATCGACTATTTGAATCTTGCTAAATTCTTGGCCTCAGTGACTTCTTGTGGTATTGGTTTCTACAGTCCAAAATTTGTTGTGTAAAAAAAACGCATTTCCTTCTGTTAGTTTTGAATTTGCCACCTCTTAATTTCACTGAATGTCCTTTGGTTTTTGTGTTATGAGGCAGGGAGAACAGAAAGTGTCAATCTAGCTTCTCTAGACATTTTAATATATACCTATATCAATGCTCCACTTATTGTCTCCTTTCTAAAGTAAACAATCCCACTCTTTTCAGTCTGTCTTCATAGGAGAGTTTTTTCATTCCTCTGAACTCTCTCATCAACCTTCTCAGAACCCCCTCTAGTTCTGTAATCTTTTTTGAGATGGGGTGACCAGTACTGCACACCGTATTCCAGTTATGGCTGCCCCATTGATGTCTCTAATGGCATTATAGTTTCTGTATTATTCTCCATCCTGTTTCTTATGCAGTCTCATATACCTTGTTTGCTTTTTTGGCCACAGCTGCACATTGAGCAGAGGTCTTCATGGAGCTGTCCACAGTGATTTTCAGGTCCATTTCCTGTGTCAGTACAGTTCATTTAAAACTCTGTAATGTGTATGAGTAGTACCAAAATTTCTCTCCAACGTGCATTACTTTGCTTTTAACAATATTGAACTTCATCTGCCATCATGTTGTTCATTCACCAGCTTGGTTAAGTCCCTCTGAAGATCTTCACTAATCTCAAGACTTGACTAACCTAAATAACTTTGTGTCATCTGCAGGCTAGGCTACCTCACTATCTCCCTTTCCAGATTAATTGACATCTTGAACAAAACATCTCAGATGGAACCTTTAGGCACTCCCTTTTAATCTTTGGTCATGATGTAAATTCCTACTCTTTGTTCCCTGTCTCTGAGCCAGTTTTCATTAGTGACAATACTTTGCCACTCACCCCATGACTACATAGGCCAGTCTACACTGGCAACGCTACATATGTGAAAACCCAACTCTTTTAATACCATTGCCTTCACTTCATTAGACATGATCGATAACGTAATCAGACTCTTCTGAGTTATCCCTCATCTCACTTGTGAAAGAAAATGTCACTCACAATGGAGGACAGTGAATCTGTGCTGCAATCAGACCTTCCAGTTGCAGTATAGACATACCTTAAGACTAAAATACTTGAAAAATATGATTAATTCTGAAAATAAAGATTTTAATTACTTTTTAAAAATTTTGTGAAGATGAAAAATGTAAAAACCTCTTGTTAAGCCTTTTCAAATATGTCCTAGCTTATATATGTGAAATAATTAAGAAAATACCCTGGAAAAGTAGAAACTTACATTGTATATAATACATGATGGCTTAGGTCTTTGATGACATTTATCTTCACTCATGAGAGAAGACCTAATCACATGAATTATCAGGTCCCTCCTCACTCATGAAAAAAAATGTCATAAAAGAGCGATACCATCATATATTTTCTGTATGTAGTATATTAATCCTTATATGGCGAACTCTGTATATCTTAAATTTTCATTGTTTTGAATGATTATGATTTAAAATAAACATGTATTGGATGACTTGAAGAAATCATTTTTTTCTTTCCTTTTTTAAGAGTTTGGACCTGATTGAAAAGGCTGGAGTTTTCATATGTAATTATCTTGATTTTCAAATGCACATTATATTTTTGAAAATTACTGGCTTAGGTAAACAAGCACTTTCTGAAAAGCAGCATTCCTGAAGGATGAGTCTAAATACCCTTTTCTCAACTTTATGTTTACATAGAGTTATAC
This sequence comes from Mauremys reevesii, assembly GCF_016161935.1. Classification (NCBI taxonomy): domain Eukaryota; kingdom Metazoa; phylum Chordata; order Testudines; family Geoemydidae; genus Mauremys; species Mauremys reevesii. Next base: position 47,866,432 of record NC_052633.1, on the reverse strand, counting down.
AGGGGAAATAAGCCTTCAGAGTATTATTAGAGGGCAAACTAGAAGCAGCTGAGTTTATGAAAAAATATCACAAAAATGACTGAGAGGATAGAGATCTATATCCTAAGTCAACTTCAGCTCCATTTCATTTTTTTTAAAGGAAAATCATTGGCAGGTGCAATTTACTCTATTTTATACCATTATTTTATTGAAGACAGAGCTGTTCCTCTGCTTCCCACAAAGTAATACAGTGAAACCCTTTTCTGCTGGATTTCTGTTTGCCTGGAAAGAAATTCACTAGATCAGAGGGGAGCGGTTTTCTTCTTGATTTTTATGAAAGAGGAGGAAAAAACATGACAGTTGCCTGCCGTGCTGAATAAAGAACATGCCAATATATTTAAATCACATATCACTTTACTCTTTATAGTGAAATTGTGAATGATCTTTTTGCACTTGTATTTAGAGGACAGAACGGATGTGATGCCCCTGCTAAAAGTGATAATGTCTATTAGAATAACCTATGTTGCCAGTATAAGAGTTTGTTCAATAAAACAATGAAACTCTGTGGAAGGAACCAGGACAAGGAAACATTCAGTCTGTCAGAAGATGCACTATAGCACTGTTACAGGATTTCCCTGTGTGATATAGTTCTCTTTTGTATTCAAAAAGAGTTTGTATGGCACAGTTTGGTAGAATGGAAGAGTTCTTAGAAATGTACCTAACTTGTGGAGATGGCTTGATTCAATAGCAAATATGTTCACCTTTGTACTAAGGAAGTAACTATCTGCAAGGAAGCATAAACTACAAACCATTTATATTTTTCAGTTTTGATGGCCATCCATAACCTTCAAAAGAACGAGAGCAGACATAGTTTTATTATTGAATCAAACATGGAATTTTTAAATATCAAGCACAAGGACAAAATAATATCCATTCCTTATGATGCTGTCTTTAATTAGTATGTTGTTTTTATAGTTCATCTCTATTTATACATGGAATTATAGATAGCCAATAAGTTTCATTAATGTAAAACACGATACATATCCTTTCAGCCTTCCAATATATTAATCGAGTAGTTTTTGTTATAAAGGATATAAACCAACAACAATATTATACCAACAACTGATAATGTTTTATAAAGATGTTTTCTTTTACAATGCAATACAACTTTAGGCCACGATATTGCAAATAGCCCATTGACTTTGATGGATCTCGGGCCAGACATGCAGGATCTAGGATTTATTTTGTGTAGTATTTTTCATACGAACTGTGTCAAACACATTACAAAGGTTAACAATGGAACGAGGGTTACAACAATAAATAACAGGAGATGGAAGAGAGAGGATTCATATGTAACCAAAAGCGGCATGGTTTCATTTTATTTTTATTGCTGAAAAATGATACAAATCACAGTTAAGATTTAAAATTCAATGTGGTTGATCAATGTAGTGTAGGACAAATACTATGATGGAGCATAAACACAGAGGGAGGGATATAGATTTTATCGCCGGAACTCTTCTTGGAGCAGGTAAACAACTGGCAACTTTCAGGCAGCCATGGAAATCTGTATTATATCCACTACACAGTGAGCCATATTCCAGTCTCAGTTACATCAGTGTAAATCTGGAGTAACTAAACTGAAGTCCACAGAGTTACTACCAGTTTACACTAGCCCACTGGGAAGCTGAGTTGGCCTATTCTCTGCTGAGAAGCACATCACACAACTGAAAGGGCTGCAAAGAATAGCAGTTGGTACTGAAATAATGTGGCAATACAAATTGTTATAGTCGTGACAATAGGCTTATTTATGACATCTAGGCCTGGCAGACAAAACTCCTCCTGGCTCGTATGGGTGTTTTATAGAACCAGACCCTATGGAACTGATCCTAAAGTGTGCCTTCAGTGAAAGTTAAAGGCCCTCCACACCCGCCAGGATCAGGTCATTTATTTGTAAAGAATATTTCTATTTAACTCTGCAGTGAAATTTTAATTTCACTGCATTTTTCTGGTGTTTACGCTAAAGCTGAATCCAGTGAACTCTGTGCACTAGAACAAAAAAAAATACATATCAAAATAAAAATGAAAAAGCCAGACTAGAATACTTTGAAACAAGTAAAAGCAGTAGTGGATGAAAAATAATATACCTCCTCATCAGACTTTTGAAATTTCATGTAAGCATGTTGTGTCTGTGGAAAGTACAATTAACAATGAATGTGACATTTGTTGTCCCAGCAGCTACCCACATCTATCTTTGGGCTGAAGCAGTGAATATAGGTATCTGATCCCAGGAAGCCTCTCAATATATTCATGTTGATAGTTACAAGCTGTGTGAATGTACTATCTGCATAGCATTCCAAGCTTCATACATCTGAAATCCCTGAAGTTTGGCCATATGCTTTTTACCCTCTAAATTATCTACAGTTTTCAATACATACAGGCGCTAAATTTCTTGCAAATACTGTATGTGCCTTGCAGCCAGAAGTAGTATCTATCTGCTTGCCTACCTAAGCTACATATTTTAGGTATTTGTAGGGTACCAATCACCTTGGTTTCGATTCAGATTTTGTTCTTTGTATTAAACATTTACCTGAATCTCAACGTGTTCACTGAGCCAAATTTGGGCCTAGAATAAACTGGTGCAACTTCCAACAGAAAGTTAACTCACTAATACAAAATACGGTACGAACAAACCTTTGATTTTCAAAGCCTATACATAGGCTAGACCTATAAGGCTGCAATAATATATTTTTTAGATTTACATAGCACCTTTCACCTGAGGATTTCATTGGAAACATCAATAAAAACATTCAGACCCCTTTAAGTATTAGACTCATTTTTCCGATTGGTAATCTGAGGTACTGAGAGATTTGGTGATTTGCCTAATTACATAGCTAGTCAGTGGAAGGGCAAGAATAGAATCCAGGATTCAAAATCTCAGCCCTCCTTTTCTACCCACTAGACTCTACTATTTCCTCTACTAGAAAGAATATGATGATGATACAATGTCTTTTATAATTTTATATCAGACAAAATTCTTGGTCAAGTAGCTGGGGTGGGGCAGGGGTTATGGTTCATTTCTAGAAATATTTTTAGTATATTGATAAGGAACAACATTTCATATTTATACATTTAGCATAATATCTTGCACAGTAGCATGACTACTCGGTGTTTTATTGTCAATGTTTCAGTCATCTAGTCATAATATCTAAAGAAGGATGAGTGGTTTTGTTCATCAGAGGGAAGCATCTCTAAACCAAGCAAAATAAATATACAAACAAAACCTCCCTCCCTACTTTCCTTTCATTTTTGTATGTAGTTGCTTCTGAGGGAAGCATAAGGAATTCACTATCACATGCCTTTCAGCTGCAACAGCAGAGCTGGCAGGTGATGCTCATTTGGATGAAAGAAAAAACATGATTTGTGTCACTTTAGTATTATTCACTGTGGGTGAAATTCATGCAGTGACACTAGACCTGCAGAAAGCTCCCAGTGCAGCCAAATAGCTGGGATTCCTCTGAACAAGGAGATGGCCATACATCTTGCTTGCTGCTGAGATGGGATGTATGTCAACTTCATGTAGCCCAATATCTAGGGAGGGTTTGGTGTGCACTGGGTGACTATTTGAACTGAAATTCACTCATGGCAAGTGTTGTCACTAGTGGAGGTTGAAGCAAACAGTGAGCCACACTGAACATGGCCAAATCCAAATTCACACTTTGACTGGAACAAATCTACATGGGAAATGTTTCCATTATTTGCTCAGCTAAATAAACTTTCTTCTACAGCTGAAATGAAGAAGTGCATTTTTCAGGTGGCAGAAAGTCTTGGGAGTAAATATAATCAAATACATTTAGAGCCCCATAAAAAACCTGCTTTCTTCCAGGCTAGCACTCCCTTGCATCCAGAGTGGCACTTACTCCCCTCCCAAGACATTGAGTGCTGGAAGAGTAGCCTTGCCTCCAACCCCATGCCTGACCACGTGGGGCTGGCATCACACCCCTCCTCCCTGAGCAGCCAGGAATGGCCCAAAGGCTTCATGGGAGGGCTCAGAAAATAGTTGGAATAGCAGGCAGCAAACCTTCAGTGCCCCTGTGAGGTCATCAGCTGCTTTGGGGGGGCGGGGGTGCTTGGTTGTCTGTCTTCTCCCATAGAATGGAAAGAGGTAGGAGTAATAAAAGGGGGGATTAATTTTTTAATTAGGAAATGGAGAAAAGTGATCCAGCAGTCCTTGCTCACTCCCACTGAATTCAGTGAGCGTTTGGGGAGGAGAAGGACTTCAGGATCAAGTCTCAACCTGCGCTAGATTGTTCTCTCCTGTGGGTCTAGACAAATCTGCAAGATAAGAACATAGAGCGTAGGAAACTTTATCAGATTTACCCTGAAGAGTTTCCAAGCAATTGTGTCTTTGGATGCCTTTGAGGATGCCTAGTTGAAAGAGTTTTCGGCCTCCCAATCCATGCTAAGAATCTGTGAGGCCTCTCTACTTCCCTGATAGCATGTTGGTTGAGTCCCACATTGGCTGACCAGAAGCAGCTTCAGCTGGACCAGTGGGAGTTACTGCTGCTTGAAGAAGCAATAACTCCTGATTAGATTTTTGCTTTCAAATCCAGATTCAACCGGATGATGCCATGGACACCATCCGGTTCCCTACTTCTGCTCCTCCTGCTGCAGGATTCACTGTTGTGTGACCCATGAAACTCCAGCAGTGGAACTTCAGTTTGGTCCCAGATGGGGGCGAGGGGTGATGGAGCCATAGAATGAACACTTACCCCTCCACACTGTCACTGCCTACTAGAGCTGAGTCCTACTGCTCACATAGGAATTGCTGTAGCAGGGCTGACCAATGGTCCTATATCCTCTCCAAAAGTGACTAGCACTAGACTCTGCAAGTGCTCAAATCAATGTAGTGGATAATTCTGGAACGTCCTGGACAATTTCTTCCTAATCTCAGTTGCTAAATGGTTGATTTATGCCCCAGCAGTAGTAGTTTGATCTAGACATATAACTATATGTTGCTATATTGCAATGTCTGTATTTTAATTCTTGCCTTTGTTTTAGGTATAAAAAGACATTAGAAACAGTTACAATGCAATTAATTAATAGAGAGAGATTAAGGTGGAACAGTAGTGATAGGACAGTTCAGGATGAATCAGAATTTTCAGTTTGACAGGAGTCTTATACTTTTATATGTGGTAATAATAGACAGATTGAATAGAAAACATAATGACAAAAACTGGAGTAATAGCAGTGAAGCTAAAGTAATATTGCAATGAATATTTTACAGTTGAACTAAATACTATAGTTTACATATGCAGTCTTTTAAAATCAGATTTGGCAAGAATTCCTTTTTTGAACAGAATTTACCAAGGAAATAACTATGAAATATTTCTTGCTACTTGACTCTGCATTTCTTATATTTTGCATCATTTTCTTTAAAGGAGACAATTCTCTCATTCCCAACAGAATCTTATTTAGGCACTGCTAAGGAAGAATGATTTATCAACAGATATAAATCAAAATGACTGTTTAGCAGCACTTATTAGCTTGAAATGAGTCCTTCTGGAAACACAACAGCATTTAAACATGACATATCTATCTACACTGTCATATGGCATGGCATATCTCATTTAGTTAGTGTGCCCGATTGTACGTGCCCTTTAGTCACTCTATAAATTTAGAAATTGAGAATAAGGAATCTTATGCTATATTAAGGATAATCCTACTTCAACTGCAACAAATCTATAGCCTAGCGAGTGTAATTCAGGATCATACAATTAGTTTTTAAAAACATAAATAATACACCATCTCAGTGTCCGAAGGCTGAGCTGTTCCACATGCCATTCTGCAGTGTTGCAAAGTCATTTGTTTTTACCATGAGTATCACAACATTGTGTGTTTTTTCTGGACATCCCAGTGCCTGGACTCATGTGAATACATCAGCATCTCAGCTTCTGTTTAAAGTTTCCAGCTCACATGGTTGCAGAGTACAGCAGGAAAACATGAACCCTAAAGGCATAGAAGCCTGAAGGCAATAAAAAGAACCCAGCGTTTTTGTAAATGTCATGATTTTTTAAAGTCAATCTTATGGTTATGGGGACCTGACTCGTGATTTTTAAATGTTTTGGGGTTGGCAACAAGTGAGATCAACAGTACTGTAATTGCTCACTGTGTCACAGTGCAACCTGAAGAGAATGAGAGAGCAAGGCCTACTTTGAGAAGGGCCCATGGCAGGAGAATTTACTCCCCATGAAAACAGGCACATTTACATTAGTAGTATCTTTCAGGGATATACTTCAGGGGCCCTGTTCTCACACTAAACGATACACCTCATGGGAAATCAATGAGAGTGTCTCATCCTCAGGACCTTTTAATGTTCATTGTATTTTTTGTGTGTGTGTTTTTCCCATTTCCCTTGTGACTTGTTTCCAGCTTGGATTTACTTGGCCAACTTGTTACCTTACTGGAAATTGGGTTTTTAGTGGAGCTGGTTGAAAAATGGCAAACTTTTTTTTTTTTTTTTTGGTAACTGTACCCGTTTTTGGTCACTTTTTATCAAAATGTTGAAAATTCAAAATATCCTGCCAGCTCTAGTTTTATTGTATTCTTTGTTAAGATGCCCTGGGGATATGGCCTAGAAATCATTATATTAAATTACACTGTTTTACTGTCCTTTTCATAGAAAATGTGCACTATTAAAGACCATAGACCATTAAAGTGCATAGACTTTAGGGATGTCCACCTATAGCACATGGTTTAACCAGTAATGCTAAGATATTGGTAATAGTGCTCGCATTCATATATAACATAGAAAATACTGTAGTGTCACTTATACATTGGTCAATGCGTTATGTTTATCAGTCTGCTGTTGACTCAGTTGTGTACAATAAAAAGCAATGAAACACTAATTATGCTAGCAGTGAAAATAAATACAGAATACACTAAACTTGGTACTAGTCCTGCTACCATTGACGGCAATAGCAAACATACCATTGACTTCATTGGGAACAGGGAATCAGGTCCAAGTCCCCAAAAGGTGTCCAATGTAGGATAATTGGAGCAGAAATGCGATAAAGTTGTTGTATGGATATTCTGAGGGGGCAGATCCTCAGGTGGTGTAAATTGTCCTAGCTGTATCGACTAATGAAGCTATGATAGTTTATGCCAGCTCAGGGTCTATCCAATATTAATACACTGTGATTTTAATTTTTCTCTTCTGCCAGCACATCCCAGAGACCAGAGACCTTGGTGGCAGACGGTCCAGCTGCCGGGGGTTTTCAGCACAGTCTTCCATTTCCAAAAGTGGGTGGCCATGGCTGTTGAGGGAAAAATAGCCAGGCTGGCTAGGGAATGCAGTGACTGATCCTGTCCCATAGGTAGCATTGGGTGGGACAGCTCCTATGCAGCTGCCACTGCAGATTAAGGCTGCTGCCCCCCAACATTAATTCTGAGAAAGCAGCAGTTCAGCCATCAGCTCTACTCCTTCAGAAATAAATACTGCTGGGATTTGCACAGGAGGGATTTTGTTGGGGGGAATCCCCAGCCCCTCCTTCCCCTATGTGAGGCAAACCCCATGGTTCTTATGCTTTCTAGGCACAAGGACTCCTTTGAGTCTCAGCTTTTATACAGGGGCCCATTAGGAGAAGGTATGCACTGTTTTCTCCTCATGGATTGTTCAGGGGCCAGGCAGAACTGAGCCTAAATGCAGACCCTAATTTCCCCTTTCAGGAAACAGGAATGAAAATTACTCATGAATCAGTGACTGAACTCCCATTTTGCTGAATACTTGAGTAAATAATGAGGAACAACCCTCAAACTGACTGATATCACTGTTCATTTTTATTGCATTTAGCCTAAAATTCAGTAGTAAATAGTAAAGAATTCTCTAATAAACTTCAGAGGTAATATAGTCAGTAACATCAAAGTACATAATGTTTCCTACTAACTGGAACACTAGCCCCTTACACAATAGTGATCTAGGTACTGTGACAGTCTCCAACTGGCACTTGTTCATACATGCATATTGTTCCACAGGTATGCTCAATTATGAGAACATCCAAGATCTCATATGGTGAAAAGTGTGTCCTCCTCTAGAGGTGAAAGAGTACCAAAAACTCTGAGATGCAAAACACAACTGAACAGAGGAGGGGGGAAATCAGTCTTGCTTAGGAATTTGCTGCAACATATTACGCCATAGAACTGGTAAAAGCTTCATGTGAGATGACACAATTGTCCGTTACCGTTGACATAACACCATAGATGTGCACGACACTTTATAGACAAATACAATTGATAGGTCTCTGCCCTGTGAGGCTAAATAGCCTCAAATCCAGCAAGAGATGACAATGCACAAAGAGTTGGGGAAATGCAGTGTGAGAAGCTGAGGGTAACAATGGAGAAAGGTCATAAAATATAGTTACCGCACTTCACCTTGAACCAATTGAACTCATTGTAAGTCCCTTGATTTCATCTGGAGCAGGATGAGACCCCTGTTAGTCCCTCTTAGTATTTTTATTTGAAATCTATTTAATATATTACAATTTGAGGACAGTGCTCAGGAAGAAGTAATGAAGGCATCCACTGTGTGTATGAGAAATAGCTTCCTTAAGAGTGCCATATTAATGATCATACAAGCAAACAAGGAGTAACAGCAGCAAACAGTGTCTGTACAAAAGCCTAGCAGATGAGAAATAAAGAGAGTGCATAAGGGAGCCATCACTGAATGGAAGCCATTCACTTTGTATTGCTACTTATGGCGATTCTGAGCAGGCAAAATGGTGTTGCAGACCTATAGCTAATTACTTTGTTATGACAGAGGTTAGTAAGTGACTTTTTGAAGCTTTCTGTGGGTATTATGTCAGTATTCTGATAAACTAATTAATTGCTTTTATATTTTGGAATCACCTATTGTGTTATGATGTCCCAATGCAGTTATTACCACATGATTTGCTAAATGTGCCTGCTGCTTTTAAGATCGATAGGGTCTGTGCATTCTAAAATGAGATAAACAGGACAGTGTTATTTAAATAATGTTCCAGAATCACCTACTGCAGTTATTAACTGTATAAAGATGTTCACTGAATATTAATGATCTCTTACATGTTTAAATACATCACATTAAAGGGAAAACCAAGCACTTATATCTGATAGGAAACATAAGGCCCAGGTGTCTCATAGGATCTGATCCAAAGGCCATTGAAATCAGTGGAAGGACTTGCACTGACTTCAACTGGCTTTGGATCAGGGCTTAGAAAGCAGTCTTCAGTCTTCCCTAAATCATTACATGGTACAAGTCAGGATGAGTAAAAGCTCTTTAAATGAAAGTCTTATGCAGTTGAATACATAAGGGCTTACAACCTTGTGGTAGGAGTCTTGTGTTGCATTCTGCGTGCAGTCAAGAGTCAGGAGCTTTAGGGATGTAAACAAGCATAGCTCCAGTGAAGTAAGTCTAATTATGTAATGAGGGAAGCATGTTATTGTAATATAGATGAATAGACACTTTAAAAAGCTATAGTTCAAATGCTTCTTTGTTAACATTGGTGTAAACTTGGAGAAATCCCATTTATTTCATTGAAATTTTCCCAGTGTATATTGTGAGATCATCTATTTGCACTTGCTATGGGAAATGACAAATACACGGCAGAAAGATGTTTTACTGTGGGCAGTAAGGTGTAAGACAGCCAGTGTATAATGTCTGAATCAGTAGCCTTCCTGCTCCGTCAGATGTTGCTTAGGGCACAGACAAAACTCTGACATCACTGTCTATCATGCTACCTTGTGTATGGTCACTACCCTTTGACCTGTCTGGCTTGGGTGTCCCTACCAGGTGTGCTATCAGCAGCACTCTCAGTCATTGGAAAACAAAAGCCTTCCCACCAGGTCAAGGTGCAGTCCCCAGGGTAGGGGGACATAATGTAAGAGGCTCAAAAATAAATGTGCACTCAATACAGACCTTTAAACACATCCAGTATTTAAGAAAGTATATACACAATTTCATTGTTTTAAAATAGTTTAGTGTGTGTGTGTAATTGTGATAGTTACACACTACATAGATAATTTAAATGAACAATAAGTTCATCTGTAGGAAAAGCTGCAGCTACAATGAGTAACCAATAATTTATCTGAATTTTGACTCTTGGTTGGTTGATTTGTTTATGGGATATCTGCCAACAGAGCATGAGTCTGTTATTTAAAATTAAGTGATTTTTGTTTAATCCTATGCTAGTCAGAATTTGAAATTTGAAATGTGAACGGCATTGGTTAATTGTGACTGTCACATAAATCATATGGCATCAGTTTGAAGCGTGAGACTGCATGATGCAAATGGGAATAAATACAAACAGGAACCGTATGTGTTTATCCAAAGCTAGAATAGGGCCAATAGTATAAATGCAACTTCCTAAAAATATATTTATTCTTCATATTGGCCTTTGACTCAGCTGGGCTGAGTAATTTGCACATTAAGCTTTCAGTGCAAATCAAGGATCAGACTCTGTAAACACTGACCCCTGCTGTGGAATTGAACTTGTCACGTGAGTAAAGTTACATACTGGCATAAAAATCAGGACCCCAAAAATGTAATATGGGCCTGATCCAAAACCTATCAAAGTCAATAGAACGATTCCCATGGACTTCAGTGGGTTTTGGATTGGGCACTAGGCAGCCATTCTGCTGCTAAATGAAATTACACACATTTTATGTTCAGATATTTAATATCAATCTTGGGGGGGGGGGACGAGGGGGCGGGAGGCTGGGTTTGCCTAGCCCTGTATTAGACCAGTCTTCTCTCCATGACTAAAGGTTTTAATTTTTTATCTTGCTCATTTTTTTCCTGTATTGATTTTTTTATGCTGCAGTCTCAGTGAGACATTTTGGATGCACTTGACAATACGCAGTATATCATCTGTGGAAAAATTCCCGGCTTAAAAAAACATTAGATAATTATTTGTCTAATGATTTTGGAAACATTTGGCCATGGAAGGGCAAACTCATAATTTCTTGAGGGTGGCTGCGGAATTTCCACTCCCCTTGAATTAGCGAATTAAGGCCCTAAAAGGAGGAGCACTTCACTGTAGGTGGTGATGTGAAGCTGACAAGTAGTTTATAAACTAGGCCTACCCTGCTGCTTGGAGAAGCTTTAAAACTGATTGTTTTAATACCAAAGTGACACCAAAGGGGGTCAAGTAAATAAATATGCATGCCTCACCAGTTCAAAATAATAAAATTCCAATGTGTGCAAGCCTGCTTGTTGAACATATGTCTGAGGCACTGCTAAGCCATCTGGCTCAATGTCAAGCATTTACACCAACTGCCGTCTTACACTACCTGACAGCAGAAAAGCTTTATTCCCTTGGTGTTTGGGCACAAATGGAGAAATATTATTGAAATGATTATCTGCATCAAGACTCAGATTTGGTTTGACATTTAGCTGGCTCTGTTTAATCCAAAGGGTTGTCTGAATGAATAAAGAGAAGGGTTCCTCCAGAAGAGGCTGCAAGCAGCCAGGGAAAGCCAAATGATTAATGAGACTGAAAGGCTGGGTGGACCCTACCCACCTCCACCCAGACCTTAGTGCCAAGAACTGCATATGAAAGTAGTCAAAGGCTTTTTTTGTGGCTTGTCAGGAAGATGCTCACAACCTCCGAGGGGCTCTTTTTTGGACCTTAGGAAAACAAAAGAAACGTGTGTTATAATTAAAAGTATTATCTTAAAATACTTAGCTAGTTATTACACCTCGGCTGGAGACATACACATGTTAGTGCTGATTCTCCTCTTACTTACACCAGTGTCCATCAGGAATAACTCCATTGACGCTACCAGAGTAATACTGGCGTAAGGGTGAGGAGAGTAATACCCTTTGTCTTTTGCATTGCATCCTCTTTGTAAAGCAAAGCCCGCTCCTCTGATGGCCTGCATGTGATGGCAGTTGATCAGAAACAAAAAGGCTATTAAAAACACAATCTGCTTTAATTTTATAAAGGTTGCCTTGATCTCTTTTAAAATATTTTTCCATAACGTGGGATTTTAAAACTATAAAGTGTTGAACGAGTTGATTTAAAAAAGAAATTACTGTGGTACCAGACCTTCTTTGACCTCATGTGGTTCAATATGACAAAGACAAATTTAGTTGAGAAAGCTAGACATATTGTCTTCTAAAACTAAATTGCATGGGAATGTAAAGCACAGGGCTGAGAACAATGTTTAGACCCAGAAAATATATAAGAGCACTAAAGTGAAACTGCTTTCATTTGTTCCAATGGAGCAGTGTACTATACACTGTATAGATATATATTTTAACACTGATTGTTGATTTGAATTTGAAATTAAATTGGTGATTTGGGTATAAGAATGTTAGACATGATTTCCTCCTCACTCTTACTTTTAATTAACTTTTTAATTGAGATTTAAATGAATTCTAATGAACACAATTGGTAGCCTAATTGATTTGTTGCAGCAGCATAGTGAGTGATCAGTATGCTGGCAGCATTTTGATATAGTATTCTAGGATGTCAAACAGTTTACAGGTTAATTTTTTGGCAGAGGTTAGTTATTATGAGCTGGAAACAATAATTTCTTTTTTGATTTATTAGTAAACAACATCTTCATATATATATATATATATATATATACATATATATATATATATATTCAGTAATTTAAAAAACTTAGTGTACCTGCCCAATCTTCTTTTAGAATATATAACTACAAAGTTTACTGGGTGTTTGACTGTGTAAGGACTACAGGGTTGGGCCCTCTATGTGTTAATACATATGGTTCTGACAGACAACATAAGCTATAATTATAACTAGAAAGGATGGAATTAATTAATTGTGAGGTATACCTAATGTACAAACATAAAAATAAACAGTTCTTTTTACACTATGAGGCTTTTATTTCTCAATGGATCTCCCTTTAAAGGGTTTACTTAAATAAATCCCTGTGAAATTATATTCTTTTATCATGTTAAGAACAATGAGCAGATGAGGACATTTATTATGACATAATTAAACACAGGGCCATAATTTTTAAAATGCATAAATTACATGTTTTCCTCTATTATGATCAAGACAGCCAAAATGAACATTTTTGAAAGAAAATGACCAACGCATGATTAATTGCAAATGCACAGATTTTGCAGCTTCAAGAGTAAATCAACTGCTAAGAAGTGCTAACTTGCTAAAATATAAACTAATTTTAGTCTCTAGATATTAAAATATAATCCATCTTCTTCCTCCATTGGGGAAGCTAATTAGAAATTGTGACTGGCATAAGGAGAAAAAGCTGAGAACGCTGGGATTAAGTTCACTTACACAAAACCTAAATTCAAGAGAAACTGACCAGATTCTTTTACACATTTCCTATCATACAATATCTTGAAAAACATCTTATGCTAATGACTACTCCTAAAATGTGCAAGTGACAGAAAAGAGTTTGTAATTAGAACAAAAGTCCTTTTTTGTTCAGTCTAATCATAATACATTGCAGAAATTGAGCATGAGCCTAAAAGTCATGCTACTGGAAAGACCACATTATTGATAAACTGATCCTATAATTCAAAATGTCTTTTTCAGATAATTATATATGTATTCAAGTTTCAGAACCATCAGAAATGAACCCTACAATAATCAGTTGTTTTCTGTTTTTAGAAAAGTTTTGATCATGTATGTGTGGTTGTTTTGGATATTTTTAAGAAAGAAAGAAAGAAAGAAAGAAAGAAATTGACCCAGAAATGTATAGTAAATTATTGAAATGAGAAATCCACAGGAAAATGAGCAGAGTAGCCATTAATGACAAGATGACTTCTCTGGGTGTGCGGGTGTATAGAGATATAGTTATGCAACAATACATTTTTTAAAGTATTGACAGATTTGATATGCCCAAAATTACAAGTTCTTTGCTCACCTATTATTTTATATATATGTGTGTGTGTATGTGTGTGTGAGTGTGCATGCTATACAATAATAAGTGATCGAATAATTTGTTGCAATTTTGGGCATTTCTTATCAAATTTGTCAATATTTTAAACAAAAGGGGAATTAGCTTCAGTAATAAGTGTTGTGAATCACAAGATCTCAGAGTTCTGACCAGTGACTTGGCAGGCAGAAGTTTGTTGTGGATTTCTGCCTATTTAATCTAATCTATCAAGGTATTTGTAACACATTTATTAGGACTCTGGGAGCAGAGTCAGTGCAGCATGAATACTCATAGCACAAGTTCTTTGCTGGTATAACTCACCATTTACTTCAGTGGAGTTATGCCAGCAAGAGAATTTGATTGTAGGAATGCAGCCATGATTGATAGAATTTATACTTATGCAATTACAGCTTTGATTCAAAGAGATCTCCAGGCCCTGGGAGACAACACTTGTGTTTCCCAGTAGCAGTTTTTTTTCTCATTGTGATCTGTACATCTGACAGAGGACTTAGATTCAGAGGACTTAATTTTCTTCTCACACTGGGGGATGTAAATCAGGAGTAACACCTAAGAAGTCAATGGATTTATATGGGTGTAATCCTAGTGTAAGAAAGAAAAGAATCCAGTCAGAGGACAAAGTGGGTGGGTATGGAAAAGGAGAAAGGGGGAGAAAACGGAAGAGAAAAATATTACTGCTAACCTTTGAACTCTGTATATTCATTCAAGAGGGCTTGGAGTCTCAGGGTTTTATACAATATAAAGAAATCTAGTTAGAAAAGTAACATTTTATTGCATTTCAAGTAATTTACCTTAAAATGGTTTTCAAAGACCTACATATTTTCAAAGTACTTTGGTCTGTAAAAGCATTAGGCAGTAAGGAATATTCATGGAAAATAATAGGAACAAATAGTTACTGGGACTTTTTTCTTAATATTAAATTGGTCTTGACACAGGTGGAAGAAGTTATGCTTAATGGAAGCTGCAAAGGGCAGGTGGAATAGTGTTTGATGTGGAATATTGCTTCTCAATAGTTTACCATGTCAAGTCACGTGACCTCTTCTTCCTTTGTTTTTTTTTATCAGGACAGTTAATGTTTTAGTGACTATAATATAATTCAAATTCTGTCCAAGAGAAAACATAATCCTGCTCCCACTGAACTCATTACCAAAACTCCCATTGACTTCAAAGGAAGCCCAATTGGGCCCATATACAAAAATCCTACCCTTGCCTGCAGATATATATCTGATAGTTAAGTAATTTAATTTTTGGTGAACAGGAATTCATACTGTATGCAAAATATGTGTTGAAGTGCGCCTGATGTCAAGAGAGAGGAACAACTACATGAAAACCAATGGCTATAAAGGTGAGGAAGGAAACCTCAATCTCAATTTAAAATAGAACCTTAAAGTCAATGGGCCAAATTAAATTCCTTGTATAATAACGCTGATGCCAATGAACTGACACCAGGGCTGAATTTGGTCCAATGTGTCTTTATCAGAGCCGAAGAAGGTTTTGCAGCATTGATGTTTTAAAGGATTTTGAAAAAACCCTTTCAATTAACTATTTTCAACATGTGAACAAAGTACAAAATATGTCATACAGCCCTAAGTACCCCTGGGTTTAGTACTGGGCATCCAAGTGAAGTAGCATTAGTGTGGCTCTTTCAAATACACTTTTCCTTCTGATGCTTTTGCCACTCCTCAGAAAATGAATGGACTCACCCCACTCGCCCCAGGCAAGCCATGGGCGTACCACCCAAGAGGCTAATGTCAACGTTTGTTATGGTTTTAAAGAGCTGACTTCAATGGGATTGCACAGAAAATGTAAATTAATGGAGAATTTGGCCCTATACTTTCAAGACACAGTGTATTAAAATCATGACACCCAGCAGCAATATATGTTTTATATTATCATAAAAGAACACAGTAGACGTTAAAGGGAATATTGGTGATATCCCTTTTTATTTCTTTCCTTGAAAGAATGGTTTTTTAAACATAAAATAATGAGTTGAAGTACATAATTTGTTTTAAACATGATCAGTTTACTGTCTTTCAAACATTATCTACTTGAGATTAAAGAGAGAGCCTTCACAATTCTGGTTAATTTAATTTTTTCTCCTTCTTACAATATTGTTAATATCTTTTCTTTAATCAGTGATGTAAATGATCTTAAAAAGCATCCTTTGGGTTAATTACTTCTGAAAAACTATTACTAACATTTGTGACGGGACTGTCCTTTTATTCACCAGTCATTGAGCAATGTATGATTTAGATCAATAAGACCACTGGGAATTTCTTTAAAGGAGAAGGAATAATATCTTCAAACCTTTCATCCTTTCTACAGTGCCACAAATTATGAGATCAGGTTTTAGCAAGCATGAGATATACATTTTTATAATCTTTGGAGAGATTCTGCCTGCGTAATTTAAACCCCAAAATAGAGTTAGTGTGTATGTAATGTTTGTGTTGAACCTTCAACTCTCTTAAACCAAATCTGGGTCTGAGGTTCAATACATTTTGAAAAATTGGTGGGAAGAAAGGTTACACATCTGAGACATGAATGAACCCTTCTGAGAAATCCTTCATCTAGCTAGTTTTTTCCCCTTTGGCAGGAAAGCACTTAAACACGTGCTTAAAGTCCCTCTGTATTCAGGAAGGCATCTAAACACATCCTTAAGTGTCATCCTGAACAGGGTCAATGAGTCTAGGCCCCTCTCTTTACTATTGTTATCTTATGAGGAAAAGAGGTCATCTCAGGTGATCTCTTCCTCCATCTCACTGCCTCTTACGGAATCATCAAAAGGCATTGGATGCATTCTCTGTAGCTACTGGGCAGCTAATCCCAAGGGTTTTCTGGTAGGCCATGAAGCAGTGGGAGAAGGAAATTCTTACTCTTCTGCTGCATCAGCTCTGCACCAAACTGCAATGGTATTTCTAGATAACAGCTTGTAAAGCCTATAGTAGTAGATAGGGAATCCTCCTTGGTTTATTAGCCACACTGCCCCAAAAAGTCTGAACTCCAAGTTTTGCACAGTTTCCACCTGAAACCATAACTCACTATACTTTTGTTCAAAGACTGGTCCAGCTTCAGTCTGCTAAAGTTTGTTTGGCCATTGGTCTTGATGTGCTGCGAGACTCATGAGCCTTAATTAAACCTTCTACAAAGCTGAACTGAATTTGGGTTTGTAACAATACTCAAAAGCATGTGAATTTTGCCTACCTTGGGGCTTTGTTACAAAAACTTTGCACAGCCCTAGAAATATGGAGTATTGTTTTGTATTAGACTAGTGTACCAACAGACTGTTAAAAAATATACAAAATATCCATACATCAACTCTGAGCATGAAATTCAGGATGGAAAACCATAAGATAATACTTAGAACTCATTGGATTCCACCCTAGGGTGAGTTAGGTCTTTGGGTCTTTTTAAGTCCTTTCAGTGCCACTCCAGCAGTGTAAAAGATACTTAAACCTGCCTGATGGCAGGAGTTGAGGATTACCTTAGTATTGGGGAATCCTGAATTGGCATAGTGTTGGTAGGTCTCTGCCAGCCTCTCCTGCCCCATCCCTACTAGTTAGGGGGCAAGCTGCAGGATGGGAAAGGGTGGGGCTGGAGTCTAATGTGCTCTGGCAATCTTGGCTGGTCAAGCAGCCTCTGGGCAATATTATCTTCAGCCCAAGTTAAGCAGTTCAGACACCCTGCCTCCCCCACCCTCCTTCCCCCATCCACTCTCCGGCTCATTGAGAGGAGAAAGATGGAGCAAAATCCAACGATCCCCTCCTCATCTCTGCTGACCTGAGCTCTGGCATAACTGTGATCTACCCAATCGGATTATCTGTGGATGGAAGACATTGAAACTATGCTTAGATTGATGGGAAGTTAAGGCTGCAATTCAGCAAAGCACTTAAGCATGTAATTAACTTTAAGCATGTGCTTAAGTGTCAGCAACTTCAGTAGGACTTAAGAACATGCTTAAAGCTAATCATATACTTAAGTTCTTTGCTGAAAAGGGATGGATTTAGGCAGGCCTACGGGTCTGTTCCTGCACCGTTGGAGTTTTATTATTGATTTCAATGGCAGCAGGATCAGGCCCGTATGAATGATGTCTGTGGCTCTTACATAATGTATTTTGTGTTTGTGTCTCAGGAAAGTTCAGTATACCAGAAATATTTGTACTGAACTTTCACAAGGTCATTTGGGCTCACAGCCAATTTCAATAACACCAGAGATCAATTGCTAGCGCATAATTTACCCTCAAAGAAGCCCAAAAGCTAAGATAAGTATCATTCTTTGAAACCGTGTTTTATCTTGCAATATATAATATAAGTGACAGTTAAAATTCCATATGTTTAGATTCCATATTGATAAAAGGACAGAGGCAGCCTTGGTAGACTGCACAACTTATTACTTTGCATAACGATTTGGTCTACTCTTGTTGAATATATTGTTATAAGCGTATGAGATGATACAATGCTGTACAATCATTCAGCAGATTTCAGGGTGAAAAGAGCTCACAGGCTATAGATAGCCTATAGTGATTGTTTAGATTAGAATGATTGCTTTATATCAGGATCAACACTCATTGCATCACCACTTGATTTTTCCCCTGACTAGTTATTAGGATCATCTATTTCCTTTGTAGAAATTAATCCCACTATAAACATGCGTAAAGGTGGTTTAAAACATCAGTGCAGTGATAGGCTTCCAGTATTGATAATTTTTAGTCGAGAATTTATAATCCACCTCTTCCACAGCATGCAGCATTTGCATAAAAACATTTTTACTGAAGCCTGAGTGTAAACACCAAATATAGACACATTTTCTCTGCCACTTGCTGCACTGTATTTGTATGTAAATGTGCTCTCTCCTTTTGTATTTTGTAGTTTAGAGGTGATGATATCCAAAATGGAGATTGTTACTCATAATTCTGTAGTGCCCTGAGAAGGGAATATGAATTATTTTCCCCACCAGTAAGAATATCTTGGAACTGAACTATTGAACATGAGGAGAAGAAAATCTGGTACAATTGAGAAAAAGTAACATTAAGTGGAGACTAGTTACCAAATTAATTAATGAAAAATAAATGCATGATTAACCCATAGTTAAAACTAACAATCAAATGTTTACTTTTGCCACTGGCTAATATTTCAGTATCCTTGTAGCCCTTTAAGTTTAATTTATAATGAACAATGAAATTAATGACCAAAGTTTTTTTCACTTTGCAACAAGCTAAGGATTCAGCCCTCTTCTCATTCAAGTTAATAGCCTCACCATCCATGGGAGTAGGATCAAGCCCAAAGGATCATGGAAGAACTTCAATTGACTTCCATGGTGCAGGATCAAAGCTGGAAAAATGATGGACAAAAGGAGAAAAAGCTCCACTGAGTGTTTTTTAAGATGGCTCCCATTGTAGTCTGAATTGTAATATTTTTAAAGTTAAATTTACGTTGCAGAGGACCAAAAAAACCCAACAACACAGAACAAAAACCCCTCCACAAACCCACCAGCAAATCTTTTCTTTTATCTAATGTGGCAATGAGAAATTATTTAGTTTGCAATGTTGCTATAATCTCGTTGGTCCCAAGATATTAGAGAGACAAGGTGGGTCAGGAAGTATCTCTTATTAGACCAAAATCTGCTGGTAAATGTGACAAGCTTTCAGGCTTATACAGAATTCTTTGTCAGGTATGGGAAACATGTCTGGTCTCTTGCAACATGTGTTAACTCCTTATGCTTAACAACCTGTGCTATTTTGTATTTCGCCGTGACACTCTGAATATCTTTCCCAGATCTGAAGAAGAGCTCAAAAGCTTGTCTCTCTCACCATAAGAAGTTGATCTAATAAAAGATATTACCTTACTCACCTTGTCTCTCAAATTATTCTTTTATTACTTTCTGAAAAACAAAATATCTTGATTTAAATCTCATTTACACGATTTTTCTTCTACTCTGACTCATATTAGTTTAATTAGAATTACTCCTGATTTACATTAGTATGAGAGGAGAATGAGACACAGGAATTACAGTTTGTTCTTCATTCTCCTGTCAAACTCTGACCAACAAATTTCAAGCTCATAAATTTTGTTTTGTGTGTTAACAATGAAAAGGAAGGTAAAAAGATTCCCAGACAGTTGTTCAGAAAATTTAAAAAAGCTTCAAGCACAGCTATCAACAGTGTTATGAGAAATGTAGACAAAAGTAAGAGAATCTACAGATTTGGGTTCTGTCTGCTGTTTTTCCTGTACTTTTTAAATGATTTGACGTGCTTGGCCAGAACAGAATTTGTCAGGCTCTGTCCTCATACTTCTTAATCCCAGATGTGCACTGTGGATTAGTTTTAGCATTTCTGACCTCATGTTGTATAGTATTTTGTCCATTTGCACTGAATCCTGTAATATAGAGCCATTTAACCTCTGTAGGTCCGAGTTTTTTGTGCTTGGAGGTGTCTGGACCATTTCTGTTGCCAATCCATCTAAAACTGCTCTCTCAAACCGTTGTAACGTTGGATTATTTGTGTTTTTCATTTGGGTTTCTTAAATTTCATTTTGTAAATGGGTGGAACTTGAGTCTTATCCGCTTTTGCATCTCATTACTTCCAGTAGTCATAGGAACTCTTGAAAACATATTTGCTAAAAGGAAGTCCCTCTATTTAACAAAGCCTTTTGCAATTTAATGATCATTTTGCAAATCTAGACAGTGCTTTGCACAACGGTCCTGTAGTATGGCTCCCAGTGATTCATGATCTCCTTTTGCTTTACTGATTTCTGCTTACAAATATTATGGGTGTCTTCTGCACCCAACATTTTTTTTCAATCTTCGCATAAGTTCGTGTGTGTTTGTACTTTGGAAGGATGTGCCTCGAAGTGACCATCTAGAGGGGAAGGATGGGCTTGTGGTTTGGGACCTGTACTGAAGACCTTGGTTCAAACACGAGATCTATCACATACTTCTTGTATCATTTTGGGCAAGTCATTTAATATCTCTGTCTCAGTACTCCATCTGTAAAATGAGGAAGTTGATACTTCTTTACTTCCATCCTTTGTCCTATTGTTTCTTGTGATTTCAAGCTCTTTGGGCCATCAACTGTTTCTTACTATATGTGTGTACAATTCTGTCCTAGTCTTGGTTGGGGTGTCTAAGTGTTTCCATATTACAGAGAATAACTAATAATAAGAATCTTGCAGTTTGCATAGATAGAGATCTGAAGCAAAACAGATGGTTCTTTGACAATCATTGCAGTACCATTCTATACTATCTTGAAACAGTAACCTGAGTGGAGCACTTAGGTGTGAAAATGTATGGATTAATTTGATTAGCTTTGTTAACATGCCCATGAATATCTATAAATCCTCTGGGTTTGGAGTATTTCTGTTTATCTAGTTACCTCCACCTTTTTTGAGTCTCATTGAACCACTTTGTCACTGAGTGCCTGTCCTGCAAAACTGCCACTTTCAGCCCAATCATGCATTTGTTCCTATTCAATTTCAGGGATTTTTCCATACTGCAGTATTTTCCACAGTTTCTAATTGTGGTGTTGATCATTCTTGCCACAAGTCAACCAATCATCAAGTTATTTCCCTTATCCATGCAGATGCTCAAAGATGCAATCACCATCTCTACTTCCCTGTCAGGGAATCCATTTGTTCCTTTTCTCTCACACAAAAAGATTTAGTTTACTTATGATACCATGTGGTAAAGCCAGGAGTTTTAGAAAGAGACAGTGAGCTATATTTCCAGACCCCAGGCACCTGACTTGGGTCAGTATTACAAAAAGGTTAATACTTCTGGTCACATGGCGGGGTCCATATCCACTAAGGCCCTGATACTCAGACATTTCGGCACCTAATTCCCATGGGAGTTAGGTGCCTAAATGCATTTGAGAATTTGAGCCTTACTCTAAAGGCTACTCTTACACTCTTGAGGTTGGTGAACTTTACAGAGATATTGAGATACTTCTGTTGCGCCTTTAACTGATTAACCCATAGAGCAGGAATTTACTTAAGTTAGGTATTGAAAGTAAGTAACTGAACTTATTTATGGATCTCTAGTTCTTAAATAGCGGATATATTTATTTGCATTCCTTGCAAGTAGCACAGGCTTCCCAGACCAGTTATAAAATGGCCCCATTTTAAAGCCTGGGATGTTCATTTAATGTTCCACACCATTCTGAATCTTACTGAAATCATGGCCTCAGGATCTTATTCTGAAAGTTTTGAGGGTTTTTTGTTTTTATTTCCAGTGACTTTGCTAAGGCTTGAGAGCCACAAAGTGAGAGCATAAAAGAGATGAAATGAGGATGGAAAAGAATGAGATTCAAATCAATGCTTCCATCTATGGGGCTGTTTCTCTCTCCCATCCCCCTTTCAGATAAATTAATAGATGCCACTGAATTTATTTCAGCTCTCCTTAGTGTTGTGAGCTTGCCTACCAGGAGGGTTTTCCCATGCTCTCACAACTCTTTAAAAAAAAGATGCTCAGTTACTATTTATATTATATCATCTGCCTGTATCTTTGAAATTTCTGCTTTGCATTAAAGACAAAGAATTCCTCTCAATTAATGCGTTTTGAGGGTTTCCTGCCACAAGAACATAATTAACTCTTTGCTGGCCTAACTAATTTCTGCATTTTAAAAAGTAGCCTGATAATGACAAAAGTGGAGCACTCAATCCGCAGGGTAGCCATTAACTGCACTCTTATTGTGCAGTCTCAATTCAGACCACAATTACTGTCAGAGAATTGCACTGGAAGCTACTTCTTGTACGCAAACAAGAATAATATTCATTAAAGACCACTTTCAATAAAATACAATCTATATTTTAATGAATATTTGAGAAAGAAAATACAATATTGGGTTCAGAAACCTGCAATATGGTTATTATTCTTTTAATAACAGACTTTCTCATGTACATTTACTGACGGATGTAATAGAAGGCAGCAGAAATGAGATGGCTGGTGTAGGAGCTTTGACTCAGAAGAAATGAAAAGCAGAGCTCATAGTAAACTAAGTCAATGTTAAATAAGGTTTTCCTAGAACCACCCTCACCAGATACAGCTTTTTTATGGGTTTTATTGATGTCCCTAGGCTAGTATACTCTACTTAAACCTTTCATGCCTAGTTAAATATAGGAACATGAGAAATTATAGAGACTGAAGAAGACCAGGTGACCCCTCTTGGTCTATTCCCTTTTGGGTTTCTTCCACAACATTTCCTTAATTCAAATACATACCTACCTTCTCTTTAGAGCATATGTAGAATTTTTTATTATATGAGTGATCACACAAGAAGCTTTCATTTCCCATTTCAAGAAAGTAAAAAAATGGTATATCCATTAAAAAAATCTATACTATTTTCTATGAACCATGAACATGGCCTTAAGGCTGAAAGGTCAAAGTTAAAAATGGTTTAGTGTATATCATTTTCTGTAAAGATGTGTAGCTGGTATATTTGTTCAATACAACATGAGCTTCCATTTCTGGCCCTGCTTGTAATATTTGGTAAACATTCCATTTTCAGACGTATCCTTTTAGTTATTTCCTGTACAGTAATAGGCAGGAAAAGACTGTAGGGAGGCTGTATAGGAACACCTGTTCGCTGGTTCCTGACTGATAATGCAGAGAACTCAGCTGTTGAGCAAGATGGGTGTGTTGTAGTGTAACCAGGGACTGTTGTTGGCACCAGAATTGAATTGCTAAGGAGTAAAGCAGAGAGAATCTGCTAGTGTGACAATATCAAAGTTTAAAAATCAGAGGAAAACTGTGAAGTTGCTGTCTACTAATGTATTTGTTTGAATAGTGGAATGTTTCATGGTAATAGTAAAAAGTAGTGAGTCTGTGCTAAGTGTATAGAAATAATGGTGGTTTAACTGGGAAAAAATGGTATTATTCTCCCCTCATCACCCATCTGCTCCCACCCCTTCTTTCTTCTACCAACACTCACCCTACCCAATTCGAGACTAGAATAATAACAATTGGAACAGCTATTATCATGTGACTTCATTTGCCATGAATACTACAGCCCCTTTTAGTGTTCATATGGTATAATTCCCTTCATTTAATACAGAATGAATACTTGGTAACCAAACTAATAGGAAATGAATGGTCCCACAAGAAGTGGTTTCTCCTTTAAGTGTTTGTTATTGCATTGCACGTAGCATCCAACATGTTTTTTTAATTTTCTTTTTTTAAGCATGGTGTGTGCCTGGATGATTCACTAATTGAATGTTTGTAAAAGTGGCTATGTTTGAAGTATCTGTGAACGTTTTGTGAATGCAAGTGTTTCATTATTGCCGATTGCTGGCAGAGAGAAAAATCTTTCCAACTAAACATACCCTGCTTACGTGTGCCACTCAGGCCTGGAGTGAAATGTGTTAACCTTTAAACAATTTAGAAGTTGGTGCAGTTAATAGGTAGGACAGATAGTTACAAAGTCCTGATTAACTACAGAATATGTAGACATGTGAAAACTTGTAAATAGTGAAGGCAAGAGACAGCGGCTATTATTTACCATGGTAGAGCACAGGTACAGGTCTGTGATTGTTGGAATTCTGAACAGCAACATTGCCCTCTTTTGGCAAAACACTGTACAATATATTTACCTCACTCGAGCAGGTAAAAGGCCTTTTCCTCTGAACATAGAAATTGTTATATAACAAGATAAAAATATGAAAAGAGGGATCAGGATAAAGAAGCCACTTTGTGTATAGTCTTTACCAGTAAGGACCTTGACTGGAAATAACTCCTGTCTGTGCTATTGTGAGGGTGGTGGGAAAGATGTAATATTGCACCCAGGAGTCAAATCATTGTGCAAGCCAGTTTTACTGCAGCTCAGTTTCTTAGCCCTTTACCCCTCTATATTTAGCAGTGTTTGTAAGCTCACTGCTCCAGAGCTTACTGAGTTTTTCTGAGCACAAAGAAGAAAACTCAGGAATGCGCATGATTGGAGCCTGATTAGCTGTGACTCTAGCTTTGCATATTACCATACGGAGAATGCAGAGATACATTGGAGTCTGAAGCCTTCCTGGAGTTTCATGCTTTAGGAGTACATAAGAACCTGAAGGGAAGCTAGTACATATCTATGTAAAAAGAGGAAGTGGCTATAAAAGGACTGGCATTGCTTTATTTTATTTCCTTTCATCCAAACTGCTAGAATACACAGTTCTCCCAGCTAGAGAAGCAGAAGTCTTATTTTCAAGGTTAACTCTTTTTCATTTGCCCTTTGCTGCAGGATGATTGTCAGTGAACGTCAGTGCAGTATTAGGATGTCCCCGGTACTTTCAGAGGCAGTGAGGTGATTTAGAAGCCCTTGTTGTAGGCATTTAGTCACAGCCCTGCACTGTCTGTGATGCCCCCTGCACCTCCTCTCACCCACCGTAAACCTTCCTCCTGTGTGGCAGGCCAGCTGGCCTCCCTGCCAACTTTTCTGCAAATTGTTCGGAGTGGAAACAACTCAGTAGCAGCCTTTACATTCCCCTGAATGCTGGGACAGCATTGCTAGGCAGTCCTTACGAAAGCCTCACAAGGTAGGGGAGAGTCCTTACTCCTGCTTTGCAGATGACAACATTAGCCCTAGCCACAACCTAGCCCCTTCTTCTGATATGTACATAATTTGCTTTCCCTGTAACAACTTGTGGTAGGAAGCTGAGCTGTGCAAAATGTCATAACCAGACTTGAGACAGGAGAGGAGTTCAAGTCTCGGAGTTCCGGATGGAATGCAGATTCCCAAGTTTGGAGTGTTCAGTTCTAGTTTTTGGGTTCAGACAGAACCAGGCTAACATTTGGATCCAGATTCATATTCCCCAAAGCTAAGGAGCTCTCAGATTCACGTATGTGGGTCCATCTCTTCCAGAAATCATATCATCTGGGCTGGGGTTTTATTACAAATTTAAATGCAGACCACATATGACAAATGGTCTGAGCAAACCAAAGCCAATTTGTCATGGCAGTGAAATCAAGTGAAACGACTGTTGTAATTGAGATTTTTTGGTTTGTATAGAACTAAACTCAAAGGAATTACAAACTTCCATAGAATTTAAAGAAAAATGTAGCTGTGAACTCACTGCATTTTGCACAGCTCTTTCTGAGTTAAGCTTCCTATCCCCACATCCTTCATTGTGCACTTTAAGGTTATGTAACTAGGTGAAAGTAGTTAGAAAGGAACCATTCTTCAGCCTTCTGCTTTTTTCACTTTTATTGTCAAATGAGTAAAAACAGTTGCACAAAATGAAACTAGTGTAGAATGAAGTCATATATTTGCTGGCATGTAAATTGTGGTGTAAATACACTGGAATAGCAATATAATCCAAGTATTTAATGTTATTAAAAAATGAAATACCTGCCATCAGTACCTTGTCCTCAGTCTTTCTTTTTAAAACTGTGGAAGTGGGTTTAGAATAATGTCTCCATTTCTTTTTACTTTTTCATTGTCCAACTTGCTTTGGAGGCAGCATAGCCCCACCCCTAACGATTTCATACTCTGAAGCCACTGAAAATTTTCATCAGCTGCCATACATCGGCCACAACATTATCTCCCTTCCTCCACTAACAGTTCTGAAAAGCTGTCTCTCTCCCCCTGATGCTGACGTTAGACACTGGGCTGAGCTTTCACAGTGAGCAGCTGAGGAAGAGCTGGTAAACCCACACCGTTTTCTACTCTACTGACACAGGCGATGGAAAGGAAGTTGTTATTTTTTTTCTCTTGTCTTCTCATATGAGACTCTCAGCCACACAGTCTTATAAGAAGCAGGACAAATGAATGTAAGATATACAGTGTGTGTACTGGGGCAGAGAACCTAAATATACAAAATGCTACTTTTAGATTTCAGTTTTAAAGGCTATGGCGCAGGGATTGTGTTTACCTCTGTATTTTGTATAATGCCTAGCACAACAGGGACCTGATCTGGTGTCGGGGCTCTGTACTCTACCATAATCAGAATATTAAATAAAACTAGTTTTAGAAAATTATGCTGCTCATCTGCAATTAGAGTTAAACTGCAGCAGGAGCATCTCCACATCTTCCAACTTGTCTTCCCTCTTCTTTCATTGCCACCTATAAATCTGTGTCAGCCACTGTAGGACTCTGGTTTCAAGTGAAGAAATCTAATCACTCAGTGGGCACATCTAACTTTTTAGCAGGCTTCACAGGCAATTGTGGTGTCTCACTGACACAAACTCAGCCATTGTATGACTTTCCAGGCAGCTTTGTTCCCTTAAACATTATTTTCATTTGATTCCCCTTTGATCCTAAGGAATTTGCTTACTATTACCTGACTGAGAATATGTCCTTGTGCAAATTCCTCATTCCGCATGACAGCAATATGCAAACCTTTATTATGCTAAAGAATAGGTAGTTCCCTATAGCCATATACATCTTCTGTGCAAATGTGCTTACTGACCTTCAGGACCATTCACATAATGGTGCGCAAATTATTTGGGCAGCAGTTGCCTTTGGAATCAGAAGTAAAAATCTGTAAATGGAAGTACTGCTTTGCAGACAAGAATGTGCTTCCCTATCTCCCACAATGAGCTTCTTGTTTTATAGAGAGACTCACTGAGAATGCTGATTTCAGTGAACTAATATAAACGGGAGGGACTTTTACTGAGGATATTCTTATACTATGATGTGATGTAATAATTAATTGTCATACTGTTGCCTAGTGTTGGTGTTGTGGAGTTTTTAATTCATAACAAAATAATGCCATAGAATTGCTGTACTCCATTTTTTTATTTAGAGAACAGCAAAAACTATAATTTACAAGCGCCTGCCACTACAGTGCTGCCAAAATAAGATTCAGCGCACTCCCTTACTCTCCAGCTGAAAAAGGTTTGATGGAGATGGGTAAACCAGTTCAGCTGAAACAAGAACCAATGTACACTTTTCCCCAAAACTTGAATAAAGGGTGTGACAATTTTTTGTAACAATTATTTTTCATTTCTCAATGATGATTGCTATGCTGGATCTGGCTCCAACCAGAAAAGAAATTCCAGTCTTCTCTCATGGTATTTCTAGCTAGGTTTGCAGACTTGCCTTGTTGAAATATTGCTGTTGAAGTAAGGTTTAGGTAAGCACCCAGACTTGTTGGTGTTTAGCTGAACTAACCTCTGAACCTACTGAGGTTAACACATCCAGGCTACCCTAGTGTTAGAAGGTCTCTGGGAGGCAAAGAGGCCCAAAGAGTCCATCCCCCACAGAAAGAAGCATTTCAGAAGGGTCTCCGGTAACATCTTGAACCATTTTGGGAGGAGATGGGTCATCAGCTCTTCTTGTCTGGAAGGATAGGCAAAATGGATCACAATAAGGGGTTTATAACCAGAAAACAAAAAGGCATCATGGGGGATCCAACAGGAAGTAAAACTAGTTCCTTTTGGACCTGTGGTGTGGGGTTTTACTGGCTGCCACAACATTAGGTCTGAGTAGTGCTCGTACATGGCAGGGCAAGTAGCTGTTGAACCCTGGGGTACTGTGGAGAAGAATTTGTGGGTGGGAAAGCTTAAGGCTGTTCTTTACCTAAGACAGCCCAGCAACACGTTAGAATAACCCCTGTATTAGGTGACATTAAAGGCCTCATCCTTAATTAGATCTGTAGCAGTGAACCCCTAAACCTGTGTGGGACTCCACTGGTTTAGAGGGGGTTTTATATGGGCAGAGCCTTAAAGTAAGTATTAAGTAGTGCTTAGGTCTTGTGCTGGCTTTCTGAACAAGCAACAGAAGTTAATTAATGAAGCTTCACGACATCTCTGTAAAATAGGGAAGTGTGAACATGCACACATTTTGTAGCTGGAGTGTGACCAAAGGACCTCGGTATGCCAGCTGGCAGAGGGCACCAGAACACACAGGGGTTCAGAGATCTCCTGGATTCACCCAAAGAGTGACAAGTAAGGGCTCTAATGAAAGCCTGTGTCATGCTGATCATCATGATCATTGTGAGGAGTTATGTATGTATGCTGGAAATTAGATTCTCTGGGCCTTGTCATTAAAAGCAGGTCACTCAAAGGTAGCATATCTTGAGACAAACTTCTCCAGGCAGAAGGAACAACTACGTATTATGTGTCTTACAATAGTAGTCTATTAACATACTGAATCAAATGCTAATGAAGAGCTGGTGGAAACTTCAGAAGAAAATTAATAGGAAGAGGTAAACATTGGAGTAGGGAAAACACCCTGTTTTTCAGGTAAAGATCAAAAGGGCTCATCTGGTATATCTGGGTACAGATGAACCCCCAGGTATTCTTCAGTTTGTGAGGACTAGTCGCCAGTTTCTCTTATGAACAGGGGAATCTCAGCCAACCTGGCTGAAAATGGTAGAAAAGGACTTAGGTAAGCTATCCTGTATGAGACAGAGGACTACTTTATGAGTTAAGATTAAGCTCTGGAAAGCATGTTACGATTTTGTTTTATATGTAACCATTTGTTTCCAATATTCTTACTTTCTATCACTTGTATCTCTGTTGTTTGATAATTAACTTATTCTAGCTTTTTCTATCTGTATCTAAGGGCTGTGTGTTAAATAGCATGGTGATCCTGAGTTGAATCTTTCATGCTGGTGTGTTCTATGCCTTTGGGAGTAGCTAATCTGAGAGTTCTGTGAGTGTTCAGTGGTACAGGGGCTGGGCATTCCAGAGGGGTGCTCAGAGGACGTGGGGGTTGGTGTGCCTATCGCTAACCTATACAGAGACAGCAAGGACTGCAGAGGCCTGGAAGGCAGAGCTTGTGTTGCCAGAGACTGATGGAGTCAGGGAGCTGAGCCTCAGCAGGTACAGACAAGACTTCCATACACTAAGGGCATATGACAGTGAAGTGCCTCTCGACCCTGAGTACCCCTGGGAAGTGTCACATGGAGAAACTGAGGCACAGGCATATATGTAAATGATCTGCCCAAAGCCATGTACCAAACCTATGGCAGATGTATGAATAGAACCAGACCTCCTGACTCCGTTAACTACAAGGCTGTGCTTCACCTCAGAGATTCAAATGCAAATTCCAGCACTCGGGTGAACTTTTATGGTTTTTTGGTCATCTTCTGACTTTAAGTCCAGAAATCAACGAATGGGGGGTTGTAGCATATTGCAGTGTGTGGTGAAGGGAGCAGCAGCAAATGCTTACACAGGAGGGATCAGGGATGAATGAAATCGAGGTACAGCAGGCAAGCAAGGGGAACAGAGTGCAGGAAAGAGAGACTGACATGGTTAGACAAGAGCAAGTTCAACATGAAGGAGGGAAAGTTAAGAGAGAGAATGAGGGAAAGGACAAGAAAGAGAAGACGTTCAGAGAGTCTGAGGATGGGGAAGATGAGTGAAGGAAGGGCATTAGAATGGGGGGAAAGGAGCTGGGGGAAAAGAAGGAGAAGTTAGAATCAGAAGAAGTGTACACTGAACCCCACAGAGTGGGGAAAACCACACCCCACACACAGGAGAAGGAAAGACAAGCTGGAAGGGAAGAATAGAAGAGGGGAGGGCAAAGAAGAACAAAGTGAGGCAATTGCAATGGGCTATCCTTCCCAAAGTATAACACCATGTGACTGTAGCTTGTGCACTGAGGCCAACGTCTGCAAGTGCACTGTCAGCTCTGTAATTATTAAACAAAACACAAAGGGGTTAAAGATGAGTGAAAACTGGGAGTTTCACCTGCTGGAAATGCTGGCTGCAGTCACACTGGGTAAACCTAAGTCAGAAAAAACCTATAAATTGCCTACACCTGGTGCACATTCATATTGTTAACAAGCCCAGCCATCAGTGGGAAGGGTGGACCCAGTCTTAGGAGGCCAATTTATTAATCCACAGCTAGAGGAGAGGCTTACAGGCATACACAGGCTGGTTTAGAAACTGATCTGTGCATAGGCAGAAGGATGGATGTTCCCCTATCCCACACCAAAAGGGCACGTACAGATGTTGAACACATGTGGAATAGCAGTGAGTAAAGGTGGTTGATTAAGTAAGTCCCTAGTGCAGCATAGATGGGTGAGTCCCTTATGCATTGCATGATGTTGGAATGATCTATTCATGGTCACCATGAACTCATGGATATAACTTCTCTCCTATCTAGCCACCTCTTATGAGTTAAGGAATGGCATCTACAGCCATATGCTGGGGAAACAGCAGCTTTGGGAGAGATGCATCAGCTACAGAAAACAAAACCCCATCACTCTTGCTCAGGCACAGTACAATGTTGTCAGTGGAAGTGATAGGAAAGATGCAAGTGCCATTGGTGGGGATGGAGGAGCACTTCAGTTAGAGAGGTGGCTTCCAGGTCAAAATGCATGGATCTGTATGTCTGTTGTAAATGCATTATTCCCCCAGTTTGTGTAAATGCTGATGGTTGTGTGTGGGAGGTAATAGGTAATAATTGGAGATATACCAATCTCCTAGAGCTGGAAGGGACCTTGAAAGTCATCAAGTCCAGCCCCCTGCCTTCACTAGCAGGACCAATTTTTGCCCCAGATCTCTAAGTGGCCCCCTTAAGGATTGAACTCACAACCGTGGGTTTAGCAGGCCAATGCTCAAACCACTGAGCTATCCCTCCCCCCATAAGGTAGGCAGCAACATTATACCAACAAAACCACTTCCCAAGCAGGTCATGGAAGGCCTAGGAGGTTGTGACTGTGGCATGATATTGGCATTGGTTCATCCCCAGTTTCTCTGCACAGGGCTGAAACCTCCTCAACTAATAACTACAAGATGATTCTGAAGGGAATGGTAAGGGGGATAAGGGTAAGGATTGCCTGTACGGTGGTTAAACTAACTTCAGCGGTAGCACACAACTCTGAACAAGCTGTAGGAGATGCCTATGTGCCTGAAACAGCTGATTAACTGTTCAGATGCTTCACTGAAATCGGGGACAGCCAGCAGAAGCTTTGAAGATAGACTGTCAGGTCATTAAAAACGGGACACTCATCATATTTCTCTATAGTCCAGCCATGATGTGTGAAGAAGGTAACAAATATATGCAACAAATCCACGTGTAGCATATATATGATAATCATTTGGTTGCATGTCAAATTACTGGTATGTACATACTGCTCAGACACTGCTTAACAAATCAGGGCCATAGCTATGTCATAATCAAAGATCCCCACCCCACTTTATGTGCCTCCTAGAGACACTATAGATGCACATAGTCATGCCAGCCAGGGATGAGCGTGCTGTTCTGAACAAAAATACCCTTGCTGTCCTTCACCTTCACAGGGTGGATCTAGCTCTGTACTGCTCAAGCACAAAGTCTGCTGTTTATATTATGACACAGTAGGAGAAACCCTCTACACTAACCCTAGGAGAAACCCTCTACACTAACCCTAGGCAGACAGCCAGACAGCCAACCATGCAGTTTTGCTTTCATCTTCCATGTTGGATATGTAGTTGGCATTCATCTGAGAAAAAATTGAACAGTTCCTGTGAGCCAGTACCTGGCAGGGACATCTCAAAATGGTGACTGCCATAATACAGGAACAATTAAGCCGGTTAAAAACACACACATTTTTAAGCCAATCAGACCTATATTATTCTCTGCAGCCACCCTACCCAAACATTGCATGGTGGCACCCTGGGAAGGTTAGTGTTCACTGCTTCCCAGCTCCAGGCCAGGAAGTGGCCCTTTAACACTCAGTGTAGCTTACACTTAATTGTGGACTTTGAGCAAAATTTTCCAGAGAGCCTAAGTCCCAGCTTTTAAAAGGCATTTAGCTGTTGCTCCATTCAGCGTTGCAAGGCTCAAGAGACTTAGATAGCCCCATTTTCAAAAGTGACTTAGGTACTTGGGCTAAATCCCCAAAGAGACTTTGGCCCAAATCCCCAAATGTATTTTGGCATGTCACTCCCATTGCTTTCAATGGGAGTGACGTGCCTAAATACTTCTGAGCATCTGGGCTTAGGCATGGCAGTTAGGCACCTAGGTGCTCTTGAAAATCCCTCTAGGATTATCTGCATCTTTACACACCTAAACACATTTAAAAACCTGGCTCTTCAGCCTTGCAATGCTGAGCAGAACAATACCTTATAGACCTTGAAAAGCTGGGCCTAAGTCCCATTTTCATGTAGTTTAGGGACTTTTGAAAATGGTACCCTTTATCTATCAGTTTCAGTTAGATAAGCAAAGCTGTAACGAACCTACATCTTTCACAAATCAGTGTCTCCTAAGTAAACTCAGTGTCTGCCCTGTTTCACTGTAGGACATTAGCTCTTTGGGGCAGGAGTTGTCTTGATATGTGTGTGCTGTTCATGTTATCAGGAGCTGACAAATAATTCAGAATAATATTAATAAGAAAATGTACCAGAGCTGAAATCATAGATAGACAGCTAGTAAAGTAAGAAGACGAGATACTTAAATGAAGGCAAATGTTATCCTTCATTAACAGAATATTAAATATTTATTTAAGGATGGGTTGTTGAGATGATATTTGGGCACCCTTTGAGACATCTCGTACAGCATGATGGAGACAAAAATGATGGATGTAGAAAATACTGAACACTTATGGTGGGACAACTTCTAGGTATCTAGATGCTTGGGATTTCCTTGACCCGCATCAATCATGTCACTAACCTCGTACAAAGTCTGCCTTAGTTGATCTTCTCCTAGTGACAGATGAAGATCAAGTATCCATGCTGATATTATTAAATTTATCAGCTGTCTTTGACACAGTTGACGGTAAGGAGTTGTTGACAAACCTCTGGACTGAAGCAGGGCTAGGTCTGACTGCTCTGAAATGAATTTTTTTCCTTCTGTAAAGAGATCTCAAGAGTTATTGCGCAATGGTTATCTTCCTCAGGCCATTCTACAGGGTTACATCTTCCTCCTTCTTGTTCTTTAGTGAGAGAGCCTGGATTGCAGCATGACACCCAGCTTTATGTTTGTATCTATCTCTTCTGATTCAGGTAGTGCACTCGGGTGCCTTTGCCAGTGTCTGGTGGAGATTAGGGAATGGCTGAGAGCAAACTGGGTGAGCGTCAATTCAGATAAAACAGGGGTGATGCTAGTAGATTTGGAAAAGCTATAGAAAGATATGACAAAAATTACATCTGGCCCTCTGAGAAGGTGTCATTACTTGCTAGAGGCACTCAGAGTATAGGAGTCTGGTTAGATTCCCATTTCTACATGGCTGATCAGTTTTCAAGGGCAACCAAGATGTCTTTTTTTCCAGCTGTGTCTGACTAGAAGGTGGAAGCTCTTTCTTTCTGATACAAGACTTCACTACTGTGATTAATGCCTTTGTCCCCTTAGGGTTAGATTACTGCACTGATCCTCCCCCCGCGCTACACCTTAAATCCACTCTGAAGCTGCTGGAGAATTTGGCAGCCTACTTGCTTAGCAGGGCATCTCACCAGAAGTGCATTACACTCGTCCTGCATTACTGGCACTGGTTGCCCGTGGGTCTCCAGGTTGAATTTATGGTGCTGTAAAGCCCTAAATGGTCCTGGATCTGCCTGCCTGGGAGACCTCCTCTCTCTCCATGTGGCACTGCTGCAGCTGAGATCAGTGGAGGCACTTGAGCTGGAGCTCCATGAGGTTAAAGGAGAGGGAGCTTTTGATGGGCTGCTCTCCAGGAGAGTCTCCAAAATAGCCCAGATTTGTTGACCTTCAGGGCACATTGCAAGTCTGATCTTTTTAATGGGGGCTTTTTAAAGATATCACTTCAGATGTATTGTTTTTAAGGCTGAACCAGCTATTGCTATTTATAGAATCATAGAAAAGTAGGGCTAGAGGGGATCTTGAGAGGTCATCTAGTCTATCCCCCGGTGCTGAGACTGGACCACGTAAACCTAGACCATCCTTGAGAGGTGTTTTTCTAACCTGTTCTTAAATACCTTTAGTGATGGGATTTCACAGCCTCCCTTGAAGCCTATTCCATTGCTGAATTATCCTTAAAGTTAGATAGTTGAATCTCCCTTGCTGCACATTAAGTTCACTACTTCTTGTCCAACGTTCAGTGGACATGGAGAACAATTGCTCATATTTACATTTTTGTAATTTACATATTTGAAGACTGTTATAAAGTCCCCCCCCCGCCCCCACATTCTTCATTTCTCAAGACTAAACATACCCAGTTTTCTTAATCTTTCCTCATAATGAAGACTCTGTGTTTGGTTATTTGTGGGTTTAAATAATGGCTAAAAGCACCCAGGCACCTATTTATTAGCTGTATAAATCTAAATATATAAAATAGTAGCCCAATACCTTTTACACAAGATAGTACTTTCTCTCCTTCCTTATCTTGGTTAAGGGGAAATTGAAATGAATAACGGAAAATTCTTATATGATTACATGGCTTCCTGTATTATTTTCTACCATGAAAATGAAAGGCAAGGAAAACTATGAGGGACGTCAATAACAATCTCAATGCATTACTTTTTCATACCTAAATATGCAGAGTGGCCTACCAGAGAAGTTCCTCAGACCAAGGTACAATTAGATCCCAGGGAAGTAAAATACTAAGATGAGAAGGATAGGTTTTGATGGATAAAATAACCTTATGTAATTCCCTAAATAACTTTTGTTTTCCAACAGCAAAATCTATTCACCCAAGGTTTTGCAAATAAAAATCTTAATATTTATGAAAAAGTGAAATAAAATATATCATTGTCAGTGTTAAGTTAAATAGTCATGTTACCATCTAACAGTACTGCACATGCCTATGAATCATAAGGAATCCCTCCCTCCTTCTCCCTAGTGAGATAAATATGGTTTGTCACATTGAGAGAATATTCTATACCACAGGAATAATCAGAACATATTGTTGGCTCCAATTTTCTATCATTTATTTTTCAGTATCAAACAAAAGTAAAGTTCAGTACACAATTTGGTCATGGGTAGAAAGAGAATTAGCCATATAATGTGAGCTACTCTTGGATGTAAAACTTGAAGGAAATGCTGCTTATGTCAATTCACATTGTTCGTTGTGCTTACTAATACTATGAAAGGATTTTGATTTTGATTATTATGTACTTTGCATGTTGTTTATATTAAATCAATGTACTGCTTGCCTCCTTGTGTCCCTGCAGCTGATCCATAAGGCTTTTTTGAAAGAAAACTGAACTCACACAGACAAAGACTGATTCTTCATTCATCTGACATGTCATGCCAACAAATAGTTTTTTTGTGCACTCTGTCAGTGTCTTAATCAGAGTGTCACACCAGCCCATAGCACCTTCCCAGCTCTGAAACCTCTTCCAACACTTAATCCTTCAACTTGTATATATTGTAAAGACATTCAGATCAGGCTTGATAATACATGAAATTTACATGTTTCTGTCATCATGTTGATTTGTCGCACATCATAATTACCCTCTATCCCCCTTCTTTTGAATGCTGAAAAAACTCTGGGTATGTTTTAAAGAAAGCTTTGTTTTATTCTGGACATAGTATTTTGGGCTGGTGAATTATCTTACCTAATGCCTGTCATATGTTCAGATGGACAAATGTGTGAAGATGGTTCACTATCAATAAGTTAAGCAGGGTGAATAAAGAATCCATGTCTGGCTCACTTTGTGAGGGAGAAAAAATAAATTGTGCAGAATTTTTTATTATCTAAAATCATAAATTGCAGATATTGAAACACCATGTGCAGGGCTTGGGCCACAGGTTCTTTACTTTCATCTTTACGAAAAAAAATGTTCTGTTTTAGTAGCTGTTAACTACATAAACCATATTAACTATGTGGGTATTTTGTGCTTAGGCTGGTAGTCATGTAGAAATTTAGAACCTGATACTCTGAGGTCCTGAGTGCATGATACTCCCACTGACTTCAAAGGGAATTGAGTGCACTCAGTCAGCACCTTGCAGGATGGTGTTCTTACATCTGTAACACTGACTAGGCACATTTCTTTATTTAGGGCTTAGTTATGCATTTAATGCACTAAGAGGTATTGCAGGCCTATACTAACCCACAAGGCACAGTGCTGCAGGAGGCATTATACCTTACTGGGCTGAGGCCACGTCTACACTAGCCGCCAGATTGGTGGGTAGTAATCAATCTATTGGGGATCGATTTATTGCGTCTTGTCTAGACGTGATAAATCGATCCCTGAATCGATGCCCGTACTCCACCTCGGCAGAAGGAGTAAGCGGAGTCGACGGGGGAGCCACAGCAGTCGACTTGCTGCCATGAGGATGGCTAGGTAAGTCGAACTAAGATACTTCAACTTCAGCTACGCAAATAGCGTAGCTGAAGTTGCATATCTTAGATCGATCCCCCCCCGAGTGTAGACCAGCCCTGAGATGCCTTCTGGAACTCTAAGGCCTGCTTCTTGGAAGTGATGGGCAGATAGGATCCTGGGACTCAGGCTACTAGAGCCAGGTCTCCTCCTTCCCATGCCCTCATCATTTGTTCCCTCTCCCATTTGAGACTGCAGCAAAGAAACAGATTGAGTTGCAGCTCACAAAATATTGCATAAGGCAGCATGTGCAGGATCTCTCTGTACAAAACATATGGAAGTCCTTTCACTAGAATGCTATGAAGGAGTAGAGTAAATAAATACATCTCAACTACAGTTGTTAAATGAACCAAGTACCTTTTGGGATGAAATCTTGCTAGCCCACTAACTTGCCCATTCACAACATGCAATAGCATTTTGCAATAATTTTGCCCATTTATTAGTGTGAATGGTCATAGTGAACCCCCCCACTCCCTGTGTATCATGATGGCATTCTAATGACACTAATTTATTTTTTTGTGGTCATTTTCAGAGTATTCTCACTTTTTTATTTGACAACCAGAGTGTAAAATGATCACACTTTATTTTTTATTTTTGTGGATGCTTGTAAAGATAAAACTCAGCTGAGCAAAGCTTTGCAAAACCTGCTTTAAGAATAGTTTCACTTTTAAAATTATTGGAAGTTCTGATTCTTATATAAGATATCACCTCCCATTCTGATTCTTTGAATCTGTAGATTATGAATAAGAATGGAGCTTCTGTTTCTGTTGATTCCTTTTACTGGCCCATATTGTGACCATTTACTAGGCCCATACTGTGACCCATATTTCTTCTATACAAAATCTGTTAGAAGAATAGGCATTAACTAACACATTTGTTAAAATATTCACTTTGTGAACTTCAGGATCAGATTTTATTTATTTTAATCTCATTTCACCTGCAGCAAATTCATGGCTAATAGAACTCCAGAGTGTTTTCTTATTAGAATTACAGTGAAGGCCACTGGGCTGGTCACATCTGTTCTGCGATAGCAAAGCTATGTCAGAATAACACTGCTTTTTCTTTCTGCAGTAAATGTAGCTGCAGCAGAACTATGGTAAGTGGTTTTCACTGTAATTGAGTAACACTGACATATGAACCAAACTAACCAAATGAGAATGGTTTTTGTAACTCCTGTGTTCTGCATGGAAAAACCACAAGTGAAACCAAACCAGTTCACTGAAGAGTGCCCTTGTCCCTCAGAATCACACTGCCTGATGGGGTAAAAGATGTCAAATTCACAGTCAGTCCTTGTCCCCTTTTACTGTTCTGAGTCAAATATTTACCACCCATACTCATCTACTGCTGTTTGCCTTACAAAGTAAGACGCAGGTAAAATACGCTACAGAAATATGGACAACTATCTCCGTTGTCCTTTTGCAGTAGCCTTAATGTTTGCAAGGATAAATGATAGCTAAATATTTTCTTCTGAAGATTTTCATCTGAATGTATGTCTTGCCATGAACAGGAATTTAAGCCTTTATTGGAATAAACTCTAATTATATAATAGTTATGGAAAAATGAATATTGCAAGTTATATTGAAAAATTCTGAGCAACCCACCATAATCTCAAAACAAACCCAGAGTACAGCTGGCAACAAAGCCTGCGTTTTCTGACCATTTTTAAATTTTAGAATTTTGCTTACAGTTTTCTAAACAGCTGTATTACTTTGCATATTAGAGCCATTTTCTCCACAGTTGCTAGTTGTAAGGCAAGTGAAGATATATTTACATCTACCTGGAACCTAAACCACAGAAATGACTAGAAGTAGACAACTGTGGGGGAACACAACAAATACATTCAGGAAGAAAAGTCCAAGGGCCAGTTGCTGACCTCAATTGCACCAATACAAATATAAGCAATTCCACTGAAATGAATGGAGTTAATTTGGACTTAAGATGGTACAATTGAGTTTAGAACCCAGACTAAAGTGTCCAGTGACTTTGCATCTGGAACACAGAATACATATAGATTTCAACCATATTTTTTATTCCTACAGTTTGTTCTATGGCCAATTTCCAAGCTCGTTTTGCATGTTGCTGTGATCTTCCTCTTTCTGGTAGGCTTACATTTAGCAACAGGTGGGCGTTAGGATTAATCAGTTACACACATTCACTCACTCACTTATTCCTACTTTTAAACACCATGCACACTGAGAAATCTAAAACTGGAAAAAATAATAAGAATTACTTAAGGCATAGAATTCACAAACTATCACACTTGAACCATGCTATGAACACTTGGAACAAAAGCATACCCCACACAGTACGGTCTCATTAGGGACCTTGGATTTATGTGAACCAGTCATGAGTGTCTCTTTAAGCAGATTTTCGGAGAGTTTCCACTGAAGCGGTATGTTGGGAGCACCCCTTAGACCTGTATCACAAAAGCTGCCTTAAGAAAGTGTTAAACCTTTTATTACAAAAAATGAGAGTCTAGCTGCCAGCTATGTTGTGTTTCTAGCTGAGTTAGAAAATACTTTTCATCACACTGAAGGGATTTTTTTTCTTTCTTAATGCAGTTCCAATCCTTAGGAAAAATCATATTAGATATGTAAACCTTAAAGCAAGCATTAAGTATTCAAGTAGTGTTATGCCAAATGTTATTAAAACTTGGCCCATTTCATCTAGCATCTAGTGTTTGTGTAGCTTTTACACCTACAGGTGATAAATTACCAAATGTGATGTTCACAAACATCTGCAGCTAATAACATAATGAAAAAGAGACTTAATGGAGAAAAGAATCAGATTTGTTTTACAACTCCCTTTTCCATCTGATTTAAATAAGCAGCTCTTTTAATAGGATATAATACAGATGATAGAAGAAAAAATATATAGCAGTTAATATATTTAATAGCACATTTATTCCCTTTGTGAAAATTCCATCAAAATATCAGCAGTGACCTCTCTTTGCTCTTCTTTCTGTTGTAAGTGGCCCCACTAGCTTTTGAGCATCTACTGTACTATTGTCTTCTGAAATGTGTAAATACGGCCAACTCTGTGCACCACACAGAATACTTAAATCGAGCTGGTCTTTGTTTGACATCCAGTTTGTCTGGCATCTGACATTAGCATTGCTAAGTACCTAATTGCTAAGTGCCTACCAATTCAGATATTGTACCACCACATCATTCATCCGATCCAGCAGCCAAAAAACAAAACAAGAAAGCCAAGAAAAGAGAGACACTTTGTACCCTGGAAGGTATTAGTATGAGAAATAAAATATGCTAATGTAAAGGCTTTGGAAATGGGAATGTCAAGGGAAATTTAAAAATATAGTCTAAAGGATTAAAGTAGGAGATCTGTTTGTTTTTTCAAAAAAAAATTATTTTTTTCCTCAGATGCCATGACTCCATGGCAAACAGCTATACCTTAGAGTGCAGCTCTGCTGTACGAAAATGTAAAAATGGCACCACGAGTGTCCCATAGCCAATGTAGCAATCCTTTCATGTCTCTTTCGTTCATACCAGGACTTCGGCAACACAGACTGGGTTAACCAATCT
This sequence comes from Mauremys reevesii, assembly GCF_016161935.1. Lineage (NCBI taxonomy): Eukaryota > Metazoa > Chordata > Testudines > Geoemydidae > Mauremys > Mauremys reevesii. The sequence goes on along the minus strand of NC_052633.1, from coordinate 47,825,864 downwards.
ATAGCCAAGAAAGCCATGGCAAACTAAAGCAGCTCTCTGTGTTTAGCAACCATTTTGTCTTTGTAGTTACTACTACCAGGTTTTGTCTCCTTTTTTATTGCAGGAGATAATATAGTGGACTAGAGTCACAAAGGGTCTTAGGTGTTGCAATACTGAATGTTGCAATGCCTAACTTTTAGGACCTAGAAAAATCACTGGGATTCATAAAGCTTAAGTTAGATACTCAGGCTTCCTCTTATGGAGTTAATCCTCTAAGATGGGGCTGAAGGGAGGCTCCTATCTCTTCTTGGGATACTTGGCTGTGAATACAGTGACCATATGTCCCATTTTGGCTGGGACGGTCCATTTTTAAGTCCTGTCCCAACCATCCCACATTTTTTTGCAAAAGTGGCATTTGTCTTGTTTGCGCTTTCTGACTTGATCAGTTGGCAAGAGCAAACAGGACAAATGCCCACTTTTGTCAAAAAAGTGGGGTGTAGTGCAGAGGAATGTGTGGGGGCAGGGGAGCCATCAGAGAGGCCAGCCCTGCGCAGGGGAGGAGGCAGGGCTGGGGTAGGGATAGTGTTCCAGCATGTAGGGAGTGGGGGTGCATCAGGGTGAGAGCAAAACGCAACAGCCACATGTAGGGAACAGGCAGGGTTCCAGCAGCTGGTAACAGCCCTGTGCGGAGAGGGAGGGGGCCGCTCGGACGAGCTGCTGGGGGTGTCCCATTTTTCCCTTTGGGAAGTATGGTCACCCTAGCCGTGAACTGTCTCCTGGAGTCAGTTGCTTACTGGATTTCTTGCTCCATTCTTCATAAGCTTTAGCCCACGGGTTAGCACAGTCACTGGGATGTGGGAGACCAAGCCATTAGGTCAAAGAGAGAGAGAGCGCACATGCATGAGACTCTGTTGTCTCACCCAGACCTAGAATTCAGGCCTCCTACTCTAATGACTCTAATTATTTATCCAAAGTGGATCAGTTTGAACAGGAAAGGGAGTCTCACATCGCATCTCCCATAACTCAATGGTTAGGGCACTCACCTGAGAGGTGGCAAATTCCTGTTCAAATCCTTTCTCCTTATCAGGTACAGTGGGGACTTGAACTGGTGTTCTCTCACATCCCAGGTGAGTACCCAGTTATGCGATGTGGGGGGGGGTCATCCTTTTCCTTCCTGCCCCTCTCTCTCACTCTGTGAGGGTATGTGGGCTCAGGGCATGACTATTGGATTGGGCCCCGCAGGTGAATTAGCAGTGGAGAACCTATCTCCCCCTGTTCATGAATCATGCTGGGGATCAGGTGGGAGATAGGCACTCTGACAAGGCTGGCCCTAGACCAAATGGTGCCCCAGGCAAGGAGCGTCTTTGGCGCCTCCCCATTTGTTAGGCCTTATTTTTTGTTGCATTTGTAGCCCATTTCACAACTTTGATGCACAATTTGCATGCATGATTTCTTCATCATATAAGACAATACAATTTCATGCTACAGGAATTTCACGCTAAATTTACAGGATCTGTAAATCTGTATTTATTCATGCCATATATAAGCAAATAGGTTTGATAGATATCTCTGGCATCTCATTAAATATGTCCTTTATCAGTCGCTACTTGTTCTCTTCAAGTCTTAAAACACATGTACACTTTCACAATTAAACAAGGCTCACACTATCACAGCTGGGCTCTCCCTTCCCTTCCCTTCGTTCTTCTTTCTCACCGACTGCGTGGCGACACCCTGCCCCTTATATACCCATGAGGGCATGGCTGACAACATTAGGAGGTTCAAGGAAAATGTAGTTCTAGAAAGTCTGGAAGGTTCCATGAGATTCTACAAAGGTCCACAACATTCTAGGAGGTTAGTGAAAAATTAATCCACATACGGAATACCTGAAACATTTTACTTCAAACATTCTATTTTCTCTATTGTTGCTAACAACAAAAACAGCACCCTATGCCCAGTGACCCCCAAGCCTGACACCCCAGATGGTTGCTTGGGTCGTCTGCCTAAATCTGGCCCTACATTCAGAAGCCTAAAGTGAGGCAGCAGCGTGCATGTTCAGAAGCAGAAATGTAGGCATGTAGGGAACTTTTGCTGCAAAAACAGAGACTACAGATTTTGGTGGCAGCTGAACAGGGGGTTTGTGATTACCAGTGACACCCAGGGCCGCCCAGAGGGGGGGGCAAAGGGGGCAATTTGCCCCGGGCCCCGGGCTCCACAGGGCCCAGAGAGAGAGAGGGGCTCCGCCTCCGCCCCTCCTCCTCCAGCCTCAGCACAGCGCCGAGTCCCCCCCCGCCCGCCCCCCAACCCCCGCCCGCCGCCGGCCGCGGCGGGGGGGGCGGGGCTGGGAGCTCGCTCTCTCTCAGCTGCCTCCTCCCGCCTCCCCCCCTCCCCCCGCCCCCGGCTCGCGGGGCTCAGGAGCCGCTGGAGCCCGGCCCCGCGAGGCTGCGGGGCGGCGGGCCGGGGGCGCCGCCGGGGCGGCCGCCGCCCGCCCGCGCCCGCGCGCGCCCGGCCGGTCTTGGCGTTGGGGCCGGCTCCCGCCCCGACCACCCGCCGCCCGCCGCCCCCCCCCGCGAGACCCCCGCGCCGGCGCCCCGCGCCGCGGCGGCGGCGCGCGGGCGGCGGCGCGGCGGGGTCTTTGGGGGCGGGGGGGGCGGGTCCCGGGGGCCTTGGGGCACTTTGGCGGGGGCCCCCCGCCCCCCGCCCCCCCCCCCCGCCCTGGCCCCCTCCTGGAGGTGACACCTAAATCCTTATTCTGTCGTTTAGGTGCCTAAAGTGGCAGTTAAGCACCTAAATCTCTGCATGTTTATTGTCTCTCAGGCATTTTACATATAATTTTACTCAGTTGATGAGTAAAAAGATATTTTTTAGTCCCCAAACTGACAACCAGGCAAACTAAAACTGGAATTTGAAAATTTCCTTCTGTTGCATCATCTGCAGCAATAAAGGTTTTGCAGCACAAATTATTCCTTCAGTGACAGCTGTGTAATCCTTCTGTGGGGATCAACATGTGAAACTGATTGGCACTATACCTAGAATTTAGGCTGTGATCCTGACTTACGCACACGCTTATCTTAAGCATATGTGTACTCTCACTGAGGTCTTTGCAGACTCGGGCTCTTAGTTAACAATAGAGCTGATCGGGAAAACATCAAAAGAACCATTTTTTGTCAGAGAATGCAGATCTGTTGAAATTGGATAAATTGTTTCAATTTTGTCTAAATTTTGTTTCAGCAAAAAACTGGGGAAAGAAAGTTCTGACAACGTCAAAACACATTTTTGGAATGAAGCAATGAGATGTTTTTGTTTTGAAATTAATTTTTGTTTTGATTATTTTTATAATATAACATAAAAAAATCAAAAGAGAAACCAAATGTTTTGATCAATCCAAAATGAATGTTTCTTTTTTTTTCTTGGAATTTACTTTTCTGGAGAATTTTGAAATTTGGGGGTTTTGTTCTGATTCAGAACAAAGCCAGATTTCCAAAGCTCAAATCCATAATTCACAAAAGAGAATTTTTCTGTACAGCTCTCAAATGTTTCTGTTGATGTTGCACAAGGAGTAGAACCAAACTTCCCCTTTCATAGGTTTACAACTGCAGAGACAGTTGTAAACTAGAATAAACAGTACATTTGTCACTAAAATAAGCAGAAACAACCTTAAATACCTGCAAAGCACAGATCTGTTGAGTAAGAAGGTACAGTTTTTACCAACTCACTTTTCAGAGTAGAGCTACTTTAAGGGAGAACATTAATTTTCAAACAGCAACAAAATATAGAAGGCCAATTTCATCCCTGATGTAAATCTATTGCCTCATCCTCTACAGACATGAATTTAGTGTATTCAATATTTTCACAAGGCCATATACAATGAAATGCTTTGTTTTTAGGCAGTTTTGTACATAGTACCACTGAGTCACCACAGCATGTTATTCAGAAGAAACAATGAGAACTAGCACTTGTCATGCGCAACACGATAAAAAGTCTTCCCATCACCCATGCTGCTGTTTCTGGTAAAGTTATACAATTCTGTAATGGCAGCAACTAGTAACCTGTAGCTTTCTCCAAATAAATTCAGTAGAGAAAAACAATGGCAGCAAGGACAGTAAATGCACTGTTATTACTTAGTGGCTTTCTCAGTCATAATGTTATAACCAAAAAATCAGGATCTTCTCACAAAACGAACACTGCATCAAAGGAGGTCTAATGTCTATGTGTCATCAGACATTGCCACTGACCAAACCTGATGCTAATGATTAGAATGGAAGATCTCATTGTCTAATTCTGTTGGAGAATTTTTTGAAGAGTTTGAGCAAATTTAAAATGAATTGCAGGGCTAGTTGCTACAAGTTAAAGGACAAGTCAGATAGCATTCTGGAATTTTGTAAAAATCAAACCAAACCCACAACCCCCAGTTGCAACAACAAAACCCCACTGGCTTTTGTAGTTATAACAGGCTTTAGGAAAATATGTTGCAGAATTAATTTAGTTTTATCTCAGTCTAACTCTGAAATGCCAGAGTTTCAGGAATATCAATTTTATACTGTCTACTATAAAAAAAGTTATAATCTATGGCAGAATAAAGAGTAACATCTCTTCTGTGCAAATGTAATGCTTACGTATAATCACTTCAACACATATTTTAAAGTACATTATGCAATACATTAAAAATGATGATTTTGAGACAAATTAAGCCATAACAGTCTCAAATCAGTTTGCCTACACTGTTAATATGTTGATTAATGTCCTGTTAGGACCGAGACACTCATTTTTATCTCATTATTCAACTCAGTGTTTTCCCACAGCTATTGAATAAAAATGTAATTATTGCTCTAAATTATGTTATTATTAACGTTCACATGGTGTTTCTTGATAAACAGCAGCACAAATAGAGGGCTGCTAGAAGTAAGCAGACAAGAATAAAAAATACATAAATAGAACCATTTAACATCATGCATTACCAAAATATTTGGAGATGCAAATAAAAATTGGGCAGAGTTTTAAAAAATATACAATACGGGATTAAGTGCTTTAAATACTGATGCAATGGATCTTACTTTTTCAGTGAAAGAGCAAGTGATGTGAAAAATATTGAATGTTGCTCTAAAGTGGGCATTAGCCTTGCATAGTATGTGGTGAAGTCCCTCTTCATATTCTGATATTTATGGGTTTTTGACATAATGATCTACACAAAGGTCCTTCATCCTAATGTTTCTTTATATTCTTCTAATATCTGAAATTTCAAAGGAACATTTCTTGGTGACCTTTACCTAAAACAAACATGACTCCAGAAATGGAGCTATGGGATCTGATCTGTGCTTGTGTACTTAATGGAACACTTTCTTCTTATATCTTGTCAGAGATATTATACAATGCACAATCACAAAGCATTTATGAAGTCTTTAAAGATACTGTATCAATCCTCCACTTGAGTTTTATAACTAAGCTGGGCCTTTTCAGAGTTATGATTTTGACATTGTTATGCAAAACTGAATTTTCATGCATTAATTCCCACAAGAACTGTGCATGCTAGTGGTTATCAAATTCAGTAAGAAAGAGTGCCTCTGAGTTTGGTACTTGCAGTTTCTTTGGTTTAGTGATTAAGAGTGATATGTTATAAAATAGGCTTTTAAAATCCCTCTTTGTGGCTGATAACACCGGTCAGTTGATTTTGTGGTTCTATTATCTATTAGCTTGTATTTGTGTTTGCATATCATTCCCATCACCTGGTAGTTTATCAATTAACACTTATCACACAGTGTGGGAAATTTCAGATATAAGGAAACTCATCGTAATTATAAATACAAAAAATGACTCAACAAGCTATAATTCAATTAATCAGTGGCCTAAAAGTAGGATTCTTATGGTTAAGGCACTGGGCTAATAGCTGGATTTGGGTTCTATTCTTACCTATGCACCAGATTTCCTGTGTTGACATCAGATAAGGCTTATGACCTCTCATTTCCCTGTTTATAAAATGTAGATAATATCTACTTATCACACAGCAATACTGTGTGGCTTAATTGATTAAACTGCTTTAAGACTGCAGACATATATTCAGGTGAAAGAGAATTGTTGCCTGGACACTTCCATGCAGAACTGGACAAAAGGAAATTATAATATCCTTAAACAGGGTGTTGATTGTATACTGAAAATCTCTGAGAACTTCTAGGGACACTAGAAATCTAGAGGCCAAAACACTGGAATCTAGAAGCCTTGCCAATAAAATATATGGAAATGTGTGTCCCTTGAATTTTATATACTGTATAATTTGTACTATGCTGACAGCTTATCTAGGCATAACAAGAAAAATCTATCAAAATAGGTATGAAACTAATGTAGTTATTACTCAAGCACATACATACTGCTTTGATGTGGGAGCACTTTGCAGTTCCATTACTGAGCAAAGGTTCCTTTGGCTCTATTTATACTCCCATGAGTTGTCATGTCTTTCAATACCAGCCTCACTTATTACTGCGAATACTAGTTAATATCTCACTTTTTCATGTTCAGAAAAGCTCAGATCTTGTTTGTGTCAGTTCTAAAACTACAGATTCCATGACAGGGACATTCTCCCTTTTCTTTGGTGAAATTAGAAACATTTACTCTTATCATTCTCAGGATTAGTGGAGGTTTCTGCAGGGGCCTTGTTTTAAAGGCTGTTATGAGTGTTCATTGGGAGAAGACCTTTCCCCTTCTGTTTAGATGTTGATTACTAAAGGAGAATAGTCTGTGAACATTCTAGTATCAGTTAAAGTCCATGATGTCTTTCAGACTGTTTTAGCTCAGTTTAAGCCAGGAGTAACTAACTAGGGGGAAAAACCCTAAAATAGGACTATTGCCAAGAAGATTAAATAAAATTATGTATTTAATAGAATTAAACAGCCATTCAGTCCAGCTGTTCACCTGCAAAAGTTGATTCCTAAGCAATATAGAGTTGAAGTACATCATGGAGGAAATATGTTAATATTTGACTGCATAAGCACTTTAGCATTAAATGTACAAATCTTGCATTGGAGGGTGCCAGACCAGCTATTTCATAAATACTAAAATAGCCTTACAGGATAAAATTTCAAGATCACCTTTTGGGAATCCCTGCAGGACATTTTTAAAATAAATATTTCAACACGAGCTAAGATTTTATAGGGAATTGCTTACAAAATACAGCATATTCATTTATTTACTAGCTATGGGAGATGAAAAATTCAGTCAGAAATTAATATTCATTGATGAGAACATCAAAAGTTAGAAAGCAGTTGTAGGCTTTTCTTCTATGTAACTCCAACATAATATGCAGGTTAGTTGTACACTCGTCAGATGCAGCATTTAGGAGCTTACTCATACAATCACTTGAATGCATTAAATAAAATGCATAAAACACTCTTGCTCTGTCTGTTTTGCGCATTAAACTTATCTAATACATGCCAAGGATGACTGCACAGTCCAGCAGGATGTGTTCTAACCAGCATACCATAGACTCACTACTACACTCAGAAATGAGTATAGCAAAAGCATTCAGAACATACCACTAAATGGGGAAGCAACAGGCCTTATCACTAAAGCACAGGACTGGAGATATGTGATATGAGTTCCATCCCTAGCTCTGCTACAGGATTCCAACATCAACTTTGGGAAGTCACGTAGGCCCAAATCCTCAAAGGTATGGCAGTACCCACATACTTTCAGAATTGGGCCTTGATTTTCCCATCAGTAAAATTGAGATAATAATGCTTAACATCCTGATAGTAAGACTTTAAGCTTTAATCCATGCACCTTACCTTTATTACATCTTGGTTTTCCACACAGTCTAGACCAACAATTCTTCATCTAATCTTGGTAGCTCATAGTTGATTTTTTTTTACACCAGGGCAAGAAGATGAATGTTTGCTGAGTCAGCCCAGGCTAGGAGTGTTCTTACTGAATTCTGAAGATTTTTGAGATGATCTGTTGTCTTTTCAAAAGTGTGCATTTCTTTGACGTTTCCTCCCATTTCTACTTCCAGTCAGATATACCTTTCAGAATTGACTGGAGGAGCATTACAGGTGTGTGGTTGAGGTTAATATGGAAAATTCCTTTTAGTTAATTAACTGTGCATTACCACTTAAATCCTACAATTGCTAATGAACCTGCTTTAAAGATGCATCATCCTTGTGTTACGTCTAGACCAGTGGTTCCCAAACTTGTTCCGCTGCTTGTTCAGGGAAAGCTCCAGGCCAATGGGAGCTTTTGGAAACGGCATGGGCTGAGGGATGAACTGGCCGCCGCTTCCAGCAGCTCCCATTTGCCTGGAGCAGCGAACCGCGGCCAGTCGGAGTCGCGATCGGCCAGACCTGCAGATGCGGCAGGTAAACAAATCATCCCAGCCCACCAGGGGCTTTCCCTGAACAAGCGGCAGAACAAGTTTGGGAACCACTGGTCTAGACAAACCCTCCCTCTAAATGTCACAGAGAAAATAGAGGATTTTTAAGAAGACAAAGCAAAATAGTGGATAAAATATTAATACCCGCTTAAGAAACTATAAATCACACTAGTATTCTGACTGCTCAAACAAATTAATTGAATTTAATAAATAATCACTTAAAATCTGGAGTGCAAGTTTCCATACTTCCAGAGTTCCTGTATAAAAGAAGGGTGTTTTGGGGACATTGTTCTTAAACTATTATTATATAAGGGTGGAAGAGAGGGAATTAAAGAAATCTGATGAAACAGGAACAGACCCAAACACTTCCTATATTTTCAATTAACCCAAAAGGAGGCATATTCAGGAATATGTGCTTACACTCTATTATTTCATCCTCTACTAGAAATTCCAAGACTCCATTAGAATCCTCCAACTGCTCTCTTTTAATTAATACTGGTGTCTGTTGGTTTCTACTTAAGGATCAAGAGACCCATTGCTCTGTTCCTAAATATAGTTACCAACTGAAACCCATAGAAACCAGACGAATATTAGCGCCTGGAATTTCCAGTTAGGTTTTCACAAACACCACAACATTTCCTGGCTCCAATAAAAATAGTGTGCCTATTCTGAAATCTTTACCTAGGCAAATTTCCCTCGAAAGACAGCTGCTGAGGTTTCTATGTCAGGGATATTACGTGGGACAGGATTAAGACCTATTTATATGGTATATAGGGATCAGCAATCCACCAATTAAATGCAGCTATCTCTGGGGAGGACCACAGCCCCCTCACTGGAGAAATGATGAATAAACTTCTCCAGAGCTACCTATAACTTTCGTAACTGAAACAGCAAGGGGAAATTTTAGTTCGGTAGCACATAGTTCCTTGAGTGATTGAATTTTTTAGCAAAAATTTCCATTCCCAACACTTCTCTGACTGTCCCTCCTTTTCTTCTCTGAGACTTTTGAAGTTTGAGATTTTTTGGGAGCTGCCAGAAAGTCCATCTCTGGATGGGTCGTGGGCTGAGTAGTGAGGTGATGTTATCTTGAGCGTGTATGGCAACATTGCTCCCTTAAAGCAACTGTGCACTCTGAACTGTGCGCACTGAACTCTGGGGTGGCACAGTGACTATTTCTCTCTAAGGGCTTTACTACTAACATCAGTGGACCTTGAATCAGGCCCTAATTCTTTGGATTTGGACTTGCAGAAAAGATATGTAAATGCTACTGAATGATCGTAGCTGTAAATGTTCTTGGGAAGGCACTGACCTAAAGCACTGTGTAAGGAAGCACTTCTAGCCTAAATTAATGCGTGCCTTTTATCCACATGAAAGAGGAGATGTGGGTGCATAGCAGTTGAGGAGGAGGTGTGAGGGATGCTTAGCTTGATTGAGAAAGGTTAATTACATGTGAAATGAGACTGGGATTCAGACTATGTTTGCTCTAGATTTTGTGTAATGTTATATCAACATTGGGATTCTCTGTTATTCTATTAACAAAATAAACTCATTTTGTTTGGTTTCATTTTACTGTTGTTCTAATCCCACTGAACATTTATACTGTTATTTAATTTTACTAAACATGTGTGGATAGTAAAATACCTACAGAATTAAACTACCCAAGGATATTACAGTGATCCAGTTCTCATAGAGATTTGATCTGCTAATTAGCCACACCAATTTTATGGATCATTGCAGCACACTTAAAATGTATTGTTATATGTTCATAATCTTTTCATAATGAGCTTTTATTGAGAGCATAGGCCAACTCCAGTGTAATGTTCAACAGAGATTTTTTTTTCAAATCCTCTGTGTATGTGCCTAGTTAATCATAACTAAGTTCCACAGAAAAATAATCGTTTTTTGAATTATTAAAATTATCTCTGCTACTCTATATGAAGATATAAATTCTTTGGGAAATCAAAGCAGAGACATTTAGAGTTTAAAATATGAAATGTTAAAAAAAGGACCCAGGTCTTCCTCACTTTTCATCTCCAAGCACTTTACAAAGGAGGTATCATTATCCTTATTTTACAGTTGGGGAAAATGAGGCACGGAAAGGTGAAGTGACTTGCCCAAGGTCACCCGGTAAACCAGTGTCACAGCTGGAAATATAACTCAGCTGCCATGAGTCCTATTCCAGTGCTCCATCCATTCGGTTACACTGCCTCTCCAAAATGCCTAGTATGTACACCTGTAATAACCCTTATATTTGAACCCTGACCTTTGAACACTGCAACACAGATGTCTACTGTTTAACTTTGTGATATGCCCTACTAAGCTGTGTGTAACTTACATTTAAAAACAACTCCAAAAGAGGTCAGTTTCAGGTTCCAGGCTTAAGTTTGCATTTTAAGTGAGAATGTGCCAGGGCTTCAAGCAAGCCCAGGTCAGAAGTTTCACTTTGAGTGGAAACCACATGAAACCTATGGTTTTCTCAAGTATCAAGCCTAAAGCTGCCAACAGTTGGCAGTTTTGAATTCAGCTTTGAGATTTTGCATTAGTTTGAACCCCAAAACTCCAAGTGAACTTTAGGCTGCATGAAGAAAAGCCAAGAAAGCACTGTGCAAACCTCTGTGAATTGAGCTGGGGAGTTCTGCAGTAACAAAAAGTAATTGCTGGAGCATACAGTGAAAGTCTTAAAAGCTCAAATCCTCAAAAATAGTTAGGTGCCTAACTTCCATTGAAGGGCCTGATCCTGTGAAGTGTTGGGCATTCACTTTGAGGTCCCTTAATTACTGTGGTTTGTTGCTTAATGTTTTATAGAGATACACTAGAATGGGAACACTTACAAGTCTGTTTTTCTGTATTTTGTCTGATAAAAAAAATTCAAATATTATTTTCACAAACAAACAAAACCCCACCACCATCCTCACAAAAACAAATGGTCTTTTCAGCTTTTCTGTGCTGGACAATAGATCATTACCTATGGTTATCAGAGTTAAACTGACTGTGATTTGGGACACGCCTTCCTGTCTTGATTTTCTTCAACATTCACCACCAAAAAGTCAATCCACCTTTTGTACCCTGAATGTGAGCAACAGTAAAATAGATTAAAGTCTTGTTAATGTCAAATAGTATTTCTTGCTTAAACATACATTAATTCAAATCAAAAGAAGGTTTAAGCTGGGAGAAAGAAGTCTGTCTTCCATCACAAGAAGCTAAAATGAATGACTGGATTATATGTGCTGCTGAAAAGACCCTTGGGGTTTGCATTTCAGGGGTCCGCTCTGAGGTGGAGTAATACAGAAAGTATTTCTATTTCCAGGGCACAGAGGCAGAAGTGATCAGATTTAGTGAAGCGAAGGATCAGTGGAGCCTGCCGGCTTTAGCCAATTTAGTCACTGTCACTGGTGGAATGGATTTGGCCCTTAACGTGTGACTTGTTTCAGATTGAAATGTTCTTAATTATTCACATCTAAATACATGTGTAATTTCATTAGTTGCTAGCATACAGCAGGGGGTAGCTGTACAGCAATAGCTAAAAGAACACAGTGTGATTCAGACTTTAATGCAGTCCCAGTCCAGTGCTCTTTTTTTTTTTTTTCAGATTAAACAAAAGCTTTTTACACACAGTTCAGTTTCATTTCCTGGAGAAAGGCCATTTGCCAAGAACAAAAAACTGGCCTCTTGTTATATATCCATAGTAAGTAGAACCCGAAACAGAATGAGGTACTTTTTAGCTCAAACACTCAGAAAGGTGTGCATTGCAACTGGACCTTGGGAAAGTGTTCAATTGACATAAATCATGTTTTCTTTCCAGATCTTCTTTGTACCACACATGTTCTGCACTCAGTTGACCCTGACAGACAGGATATTTTCAAGGAGGGAGCTCTGTTAGACAAGCCTCAGTAAGCCTGTTACACCAATGTCATGTCTTCGTTGAGTTTCCAGCACTGTTGTGGGAAGATGTAAGGGATGAATTTAAACTTTGAAGCAGTAATATTGCCACAAGGCAGTAATGTGTAATGTAATGTGTTTGTAAGATTAGATCCTGTTTAGAGTTTAAGTAAGGAATTAATGTTGTATTAGCATTGTTTACTTAAACATTAAGGGCAAAATTCTGCAATCTGTAATCACAGTGAATAGCTTTTGCTCATGCAGTTCCTTTGACTTAATTGGAACTATTCACAGGGGCAAGTACTACACAATGGACCCAATCAAACACCTGCTGAAGTCAGGGGAAAGGCTTCCATGGACTGCAGTGGGAGCTGGATTTGGCCCAGTGTGGGAAAGGCCTGGTCTACACTAAAAAGTTAGGTTGACCCAGCCACATCACTCAGGGGAGTGAAAAATCCACACCCCTGAGCAACAGAGTTAAGCCAACATAACCCCCGCTGTGGACTGCACTAGTTTGACAAAAGAATGCTTCCATTGACTTAGGTACCACCTCTCAGGGAGGTAGATTACCTATATCAATGGGATAACGCTTCCTGTCGGCATAGGTAGTGTCTACACCGCTACAGCGGTGCAGCTGCAGGGCTGCAGCTGTGCCAATGTAGTGTTTCAAGTGTAGACAAGCCCTAAGTACTTGCAGTTTCCAGCTCTATGTGAAATGTGCTTCCCTATCTTTGGTGCAGCAGCACAAGAGAGAAGGGAGGACTCTCAAGGGAGAATGCACAATGGAGTTCCATGGCAGTTTTATCAGTTAAGGGTTGTGCCACCTGCAGGCCAGTCATTAAGGGCTAATATGTGGCATTACACTGAATCCTGAGAAAGGGGTAGTTACACTGCCCCCAGGAGACACCCAGGGACCAAACTGCGCATCACAATCGCAATTCAGTCCTTGGTTCTCACTTAGCCCAGGGAGATGTAATCTGTGCTAGTGAATTACCTGGCACAACTCCCCATCCGCTCCACACCATCTCAGCTGGACCAGCCAGTGCATTATTGGGGGTGGAGTGGCTCAGCCCACACTCTACCCATCTGTGCAGGAAGGAAAGTAGTAGCACAGCCAGACCAACCTGTGATCACATATGGAGGGAAATTAGGCTGCATCTCCACTGCACTCACCGTGGGACACCAGAGACCTGGAGGGACACCCCAAAGGACTTGTCACTGTAACTGTGGCAGCCCTTTTCATAGGGCATAGGCCATGCAGGCTTTCCCAGGATGCCCACATGATGTGTCCATCCCAGTGTGGCCCTATAGCTCAGGAAACAACCTGTACACAGGAGTTGATATTGCTTGTTTCACGACTGGTTTGTTAATATGTTTGTGCTGCGCTTATTGAAGGAGAGAGTAAACAGGAGCCCAACAGTTAAACTATTGACTTAGCAAACTCAGAGAGGTAAACTACCCACCGTCTTACCATAGCATAATAACCTGGAGCGAGGAATTTCAGCCCATCAGATATATGGCTGGCAACACCAAAAATAGTCAACCTTCTGATAAGCAGTTCTTCCTATTGTGCCAACCTACTTTTAATTCAGCCTCATTCTGTTATTAAACCTAACAGTGAAATAGTTCTTCCACAGCTAACCTAACGAAAATGTTTATCATCATCACCTTTGTCAGTGACGTTATTTTCGAGGCATTGACAGAGTTCTTATCTGACTTCACTGTAACACTTTGGGACCTCAGGAGTAAATAATCACTTCTCTCTAAGCAGCCAGGTCCTAGTGCTATAAGTAATGATATTATAATATCCTTTCAAATAATAATTAATCAATATACACAACACCCATGTGAAATAGTTATTATCAGAGAAGGGACGCTGAGGCAGAGAGGCACTAAGTAACTTGCCCACGGCAAGTGTCAGAGCCAGGATTAAAATTGCTGATGACCAGTCTTGTATTCAGACCACTGAACCCGTAAGTGTAAGACAGTGTCACATCTGGGTTATCTGAATCAGTGGCGCAAGGCTACCCAGTCTGAAAATCCACACAAACTTTAATGTAGCCGGGTCCCTAACATAGCAGTGCCTGCCACCCTCAGTGCTGGCCCCAGGCAGCCCATCCTTCAAAAGGCCAGTTTGTTTCAACTGCCATTCCTCCAGGTCTCTGTCAAACCACACGTACCCACAACCCTAACCGGGGATGGCTAAGCCCATTACAATAGGTTTATGCCCTTGTAATCTGGATGCTACTTTTGGACCATCACTTAATAATATTACAAATATATCTCAGCCAATCAGAACAAGGAGCTTTAGTTCCATAGCTCCTTGACATTATATTGTACTAATAACTACACTAATTAGTGAGGGGTGAACCTCAAAAGGTCACGTGTCCTTCAGAATTGCATTATCTGACCCTTATTAGAACAATCCAAACCTCTAGGGTCTGCAAAATTGGAATGGAAGTCTCACAAGGATTGATTTTCTTTCGTGAGTCCCTGTACTTCCTTCTTCCAGTTAGGCCGGAAATGCCACAAGAACAGCCTTTCTTCGCTGTATTTCAGCACTTCTGTTTCTGGCCAAAATCAAGTAGCAAATAGCCAAACCAAAAAAACATGTCTGGGAGAATGTTATCCTACACGGCTTTTGCTCAAGCTTTTCCCAAAGCATGGTGTCAATTCTAATATCCAAGTCAATGTGACCAATGCTAATCCCTTCTGTGTGCTCTTCAGGTCAATGGGGTTAACAATCCAGAGAGATTATTCCCCTGACACACCTGGATAACTATAAAAAGAATGAGGAGTACCTGTGGCACCTTAGAGACTAACACATTTATTTGGGCATAAGCTTTCCTGGGCTAAAACCCACTTCATTGGATGCATGCAGTGGAAAATACAGTAGGAAGATATATATACACAAAGAACATGAAAAAATGGATGTTGCTGTACCAACTATAATGAGACTAATCAGTTAAGGTGGGCTATTAGCAGCAGGAGAAAAAAAACTTTTGTAATGATAATCAGGATGGCCCATTTCCAACAGTTGACAAGAAGGTGTGAGTAACAGTAGGGGGGAAAATTAGCATGGGGAAATAGTTTTACTTTGTGTAATGACCCATCCACTCCCAGTCTTTATTCAAGCCTAATTTAATGGTGTCCAGTTTGCAAATTAATTCTAATTCAGCAGTTTCTCTTTGGAGTCTTCTTTTTGAAGATTTTTTGTTGGAGTATTGTGACTTTTAGGTCTGTAACTGAGTGACCAGGAAGATTGAAGTGTTCTCTGGCTGGTTTTTGAATGTTATAATTCTTGACGTCTGATTTGTGTCCATTTATTCTTTTGCATAGAGACTGTCCGGTTTGCCCAATGTACATGGCAGAGGGGCATTGCTGGCACATGATGGTATATGGTCAAATAAACACCACCCTATACCGAAAACCTACTGACTGCTATACTTATCTACATGCCTCCAGCTTTCATCCAGATCCCATCACACGATCCATTGTCTACAGCCAAGCTCTACGATACAACCGCATTTGCTCCAATCCCTCAGAGACAAACACCTACAAGATCTCTGTCAAGCATTCTTAAAACTACAATACCCACCTGATGAAGTGAAGAAACAGATTGACAGAGCCAGAAGAATACCCAGAAGTCACCTACGCCAGGACAGCCCCAACAAAGAAAGTAACAGAACGCTACTAGCTGTCACCTTCAGCCCCCAACTAAAACCTCTCCAGCACATCATCAAGAATCTGCAACCTATCCCAAAGGACGATCCCTCACTCTCACAGATCTTGGGAGACAGGCCAGTCCTCGCTTACAGACAGCCCCCCAACCTGAAGCAAATACTCACCAGCAACCACACAACAAAAACACTAACTCAGGAACCTATCCTTGCAACAAAGCCTGTTGCCAACTCTGTCCACATATCTATTCAAGGGACACCATCACAGGACCTAATCACATCAGCCACACCTTCAGGGACTCGTTCACCTGCACATCTACCAATGTGATATATGCCATCATGTGCTAGCAATGCCCCTCTGACATGTACATTGGCCAAACCCATTTTTTCATGTTCTTTGTGTATATATATCTTCCTACTATATTTTCCACTGCATACATCCGATAAAGTGGGTTTTAGCCCACGAAAGCTTACACCCAAATAAATGTGTTAGTCTCTAAGGTGCCACAAGTACTCCTCGTTCTTTTTGCTGATACAGACTAACACAGCTACCACTCTGAAACCTGTCACCATGGATAACTCTGCCATTTTTTGGCCCATGCAGTTCTGAGTGGACTTACAGATTTCAGAGCAAGAAAACTGAAAAAAGCAGCTCCTATTCCAACAAAAGGCTTGTTTGACCTTTGAATATTTTCTCCTTGGACCCTTGTGATATGCATTCTCTCCAGTTTACCTAAAGGAAAGGATTGGGAGGAAGAGTTAGCCAGAAGATGGGGAGTCCACATTTGGTTTTGGGTCCATTTCATGACTTTTTAAAATGCAACATTGCTGTATAATAACTCCAACACAGCAGTGTCAGATACGCTGGTGTATACCATATACCATTGCATAAGAAGCTGGGGTGAAAGCTTGGCCCCTCTAAAGTCAGTGGCAAAACGTCATTTGTCTTCAATAGGGCCAGGATTTCACCCCACATCTCAGCCTTTGGGTTCTTGAACTATATGTTTAGTCCCCTTTTCTGCCAATGCTAATGTAGGGTTATTACTTAATTAATTAGAAACAAAAGAAGAATAAAAAGTTAAAGAGTGAATTGTAGATCACAGAGTCTGCTGTTAGGCACAGGCATAGGCTAATTTAACAATTCAAGGGTCAGTACCTGCAAAAGTAAGGACACAGCTTACAAGCATTTGTATCCAGCTAGTAACAATGTGCACAGCGGGATAATGAACTTAAAACAATTGTAATTAACAGGCTAAGACAAAGGATTAAAATTAAAAATGAATGGTGTGGTGCTTGCAGCTTGCTTGTAAAACAGCATTAAGCCAACTTAATCCATTTTAATTCAGAGTGAAACCTACAGTGCAAATGAAATGGATTCGAGGGTCGAGTTCAGCTCCTGAGAAAGAGCGATACATTCACCTGTGACAATTCTTTCTGGAATGATAAAGTAAGGGAAGTCTCTTAAGAACTCTGAGTGACTCCATAAGGTCCCCAGAGATCAGGTGTCAAAGTTGTCTATCAGATGCCTGAAAAGAAAAAAGGGAAGCATTACTCAATGCTATTGTGAGACAGTTGTCATTGACTGATCAGGCCTTTTAAGCAAGCTTTCACAGTCAATGAAACCACCTGAATAGATGAAAGCCAGACAGCTTCTGACAAACAAGAGACTATGGAATATTCATTGTGCATCTGTGAGGGAAAGATTAATGTATTAGAAATTAAAATGGGACCAGACCGTATGATCTTGCTCTAACACTTGGCCAGACCTGTGTCACCCATTGCTTGCGCCTGAAGTAGACAGACAATTCTGCCAAGGTAACTGAGAATCATTAAGCATCCTGCTATTGTGCGTGGTGAATAATAAAACTTTCCCCCTATTCTTTGCCTGGAGCTGACAATGAATAATTCTGGAGCTATTTGCAATGTTAACAGCACCTATCTTGCCCATCCATTCCTTTACGATAAGGATGGAAATATGCATTTCAACAGTCTGTACAGATACTGATTCACAGGCATTTCAAAGGACACCTGTCACTCAAGTGAAGGACCTGTCAGTCTCCAATGTCTGACGGTGCCAAGAAAATGGCCAAAAAGATTATCTGTACTTTATTTCTTTTTTTCCCCTCAGATTATAACACTGTTACATTTGCCATAGACTGACAAGTGATTTACACTCGCAATTGTAATGTGTTTAAGCTAGAAAAAAGCTGTTCTCTTAGGCAGCCTTATTCTTCCAAGGTTTACAACTGTATCAAATATACTATCACAAATGTGATCTACAGAATGTCATTATGCTAGATATTAGAACCATTTAATCTGTTTGCTAACATAAAGGTGACATTGATAAAGCCATATCTTTGCCGTAAGGCCCAGAGTAGCTAAACCAAGTTTTCAGAAATAATAAGTCAACTGCAGTTCTGGAGGGTACACCCAATGTGTTTCCAAAACTTCATTAAAATCAGTAAGAGTGAATAAAGTTCTTTGGGTCTTTTGCAAGAAAATGGGGCCTGTTTCTACACTAAGTTATACACAGGTAAATCTCTACTAAGTAGCTCCATTGTAACCAATATAAATATGTGAATAAATAGGTAACTGAGAACAGAATTTAGCTTACAATCTGCATTTTTATTTTGAAAATGTGTCATAATGCAGATATTTACACACAAAAAGGTTTTACGTGTTTTAAATGTATAAGAGTTCAGGAAGCAGTGGTGAACAAACTTTCATTCTGTCTTGATGAAAGTATTCCTCAGTACTCTTCATTAGGGATGTAACAATATTTCTGTCTCTGATCTGGGGCTCACAAATGTGAAACCACATTTGTACCAGAAAAAAGCACACACAGATGCCAGACTGGAGATTCAAGGCCTGATTCTGCTCTCAGCTACATCAGCATGAAGGAGTAACTCCACTGAAGTGTGGTGTTAAACCAGTATAAAATCAGTATAACTGAGATCAGAATCAGGCCTTCGGGTCTGAAAGCAAATGCTGTTGCTGAATATAGTGGTCAAAACCTGCCATTGTTTTGTAAGCGTCGTCCTGCACTGATATCCAGCACAAACTGCAAAATGTAAAAAGAATACAATAATAATAAATAAATATATTTTTATATCATAACACCATTTATTTGCACTGTGAGGATTTTTTTTAATGAGTGCTACAATATGTTACTGGAACCAATGGGAGGATCTGCTTAAACATCAATGGGATGATGTGGCCGCTGGTTTGAATGAGATGGGTATTGAGAGAGGGTCTTAGTATCCACCTCACAGTCAAGTTCCTCTCCTTGGATAGAGCTGAGTTTATGCTAATTAGAACGAGGAAGGAACAAAGTAAAAATCACACCTAATGTTTAAGTGAAGAAATGGAGATGGACCGTGTTCTTTTATGAAAAATGTTCTTGGACAATTGTATTAGCTGCTTGCTGAGCCGTACACAATCTTGTGTGCTGTTCCATACAACACTGCTAGAAATCCTGTACCCATGCTCACTTTGCATTCTTTATACCCAAGGTTGACCTGCACAGGAAATATGAAGAAAAGACATTTATGCCTTTTCACCTTTGTGCTTCATTTTGCTGTTTAAGGAAGGCCTCAGAGTTTTTTCTCTGCTTGATTTCTATGTTAGAAGTCTAAGTCTTGTATTCTCTTTTTTTTCCCGGAAGGCAACTAGAGAACCCGAGCAATTGAGAGGGGGCATGATTTTTAGTAAGTTGAATCTAATGTACAATGTTATCAAGTTTTTTTTTTTAAATTTAAGAAATATAGTGCTTATGCAAAGTGCTAAAGACCGAGTTCCTCTGTTTAGCAATTGACCAGGTAGAGCATTGGCAGTAGCAATGCAGGCTGTCTCACACTGCACTGCTTCATTATGTAGGCATGAGGATAGATCAGCCTCCATGCCCCATAACATCCATGGACTCCTGCTGACACTGACAATAAGAGTGCTAGCTAATGTCACCTTTCTGTGATCTGGAGATCTGTCCTCTGGAAAACTGTCTAACTCTATGAATTCATTTCACATAGGCCACTAAAACAGCTTTCAAATGGTAACAATTTTGAGTCACTATCACAGTTTGGATTTGAACTTAGTGACCTTACAAAAATCTAGCCCAACCTGGGATTTTGCTTCAGTACTTCCCCGTTGGGTTTCTGCCTGGCTCATCAGTGCTACCGGTCTCTACTTTCACAGATACCAAATTAACTCAAGCACTGAACAGCTACATTTATAGAGTGGTTTCTATCCCCCTGAAAATCCTTCTTAAGCTGTCTGTATTGTGCTCTGGAAACCCCACCTCTGGTATCCCTCCCTTCCAACATCAGGGCATGACAATCCCTCTGTGCTTGCAGGGCCTGGCACAACTGCCCGCCCAGACTTCCCTCACACAGGGGGAATCTTGAGCTGTCTTTTTAGGGCAGCATTACAGTCACTTGGCAGCACTCTGGCAGCACAAATAACCTTTGTGGGGACATGTCAAGTCCCCCAAGAACTGACACACATACTGGCACCAGAAGCAAGCACTAGCTGGCAGCATCAGAAGAGGACAGTGTCCTCCACAGCACATCCTTTCAGCCTACAATAAAGAATCCCACCTTGCAAAAGTATGATTCTTGTTGCACCAACCACACCTGCCTGCCAGTGCCCATGCTCCCTTTTGCTGTATCAGCTGCCTTCATCACAAGCAGGGGTTATCTCTCCAGGCACTATTTAGCTATTTAGTTAGATGTAATGATTTAGGATCTCTTTTCTTTAATAGCTGAAAAGTTGCTGTGGCTCTTTTCTATGACCTGGTCCGGACGCTCACAGAAACACACAGTTGGTTCTCATTTATCGCAAATATTTTCCAGATTATTTGGTGCAAATTCTTCCTCTACAATCTTTCTATTGTCAATTTTAAGCAGCCTCTGCAAGTAAAAAGGCTTGAGCTCATGAATGTTCACTTTCTTTCTGAATCAAGTAGGCAGACACAAGCATGAAGAAAATACCATAAGATGACTCAGACTTTCTGTGACTGTGTTCAAGTTCTTTCCATTTCAGAAATAATTTTAGATAGAGTGAAACAAATAATGATGTGTTACATCTCTTGTCTGTCATTATTATGCCTGGCCTACAAATTATAGGCCTGATTCTGCCACCCTTGGTCAGGCTGAGTAGTATTTACTTGTGCAGGTAGCCCCATTAAAATCAATAGAAGTACTCTCTGGAGTCAATGCTACTCAGATGAGCCAGATTTTCAGATGGTGTAAATCAGCATATCTCTGATCTGGCCCAGTGTGAACAAAAGTGGCAGGATAGAGCCTATAATTACTAGGGCCTGATTCTCCTTGCCTGGCACTTTGTGTAGTCATTCTCCACTACTACAAACAAAAGCAAAGTGGGTGTAAAATGCTGCTATGCAAATCCAACAGCATTTTACATCTATGATAAGTTGTTGGGAACGTTTGGTAAATCATGAAACTTAATTTTCAGAAGCTGCTGTTTATGCTACTCACCCACAATAAAACATTTGATTTCTTCAGCCTCCAAATACCTTCTTCATTTGGGTGCATTGGCACTCACATTCCTTTTCTTCTAGAAGTTTGCACTGGTTCTGGCTTACTATCATCTTAATGGCTTTTTGTGTTCTGTTATTTGTAGCTCAGAATGGGAATATGAATCATCAACCAGTTCCAAATCCAAATCATGGGTTTGGCGACTCTGAGGCCTCTCTAATATTTAGTACGTGCACCACATGAACTGAGTGCACTGCTTTTTTAAGCAAAGTGTTAAAAACCATTATTTTTACAGCTAAACCAAGTGGAGAGCAGACCAAAATTAGACAATACATACTCATGAATGAATGAATGAATGGTTGCTTCTTTGACATGCATAGTAAATGCTTTAAAACAAACAAGATGAGTGAAAATCTCAAATGAAATGCTGAAGTTTTACTTTTAAAAATGGCTATAAAGAATCCACACAAAAACCCACAGCTGTCTTGTTGCTGATGACAAACCAAGAATGTCGTTGTCACTAGTGATAGCATCACAATGCTATCACATTTAGCAACAGTAGTAGCTAAATGAAACCGTCTCGTCATGTTCCTGTTTTGAGTATTGGCTAGCTAGTGACATGGCTTTGAGTCCCAGCTGGGGATTTAAACTCCAAACATGATTTCCATGAGTTTCCTGATATCATTTACATTGGTGATGGGGAGGGCAGTTGCCCTTGAGGCAGAACAAAGATGTTTTCAAAATGCCAAAATGCCATTTCAAAATGCCAGGGGAAAAAAGTGTGTGTGGGAGAAAAGGAGTAGGAGAAAATCTTGTGAGTTAGAGAAGAGCATGGCAAAATAAGGCAGAAATCTCTAGAGAGAAAAAATTATAATACTAATCTGACTCCCTTTTCCTCCCCACTGCTGGTTTTTAAGGATGCACTTGCAACATATTTGCTATTAAAAATGGCCCCAATGCAATTAGTAACATGGTGCTTTCTTTAATAGCAGTTATCTCTAATCTAATCAAGTGGGTATTGGGGGGAAATATTTAAAATATTAAAATATTAGCTAAAATTTTATATCTGCCCCATGTAGTTATAAAAAAACTCATTGAATACAACAGAATATAGTTTAAACCCTTAAAACAGAGCCAAACTTTGCAACGCATCTACAGGCAAAATTCTTACTGAAATCAAAGTAAGTTTTTTGCATGTGTCAGAGTTACAGGGTCAGGGTCAGAGCTAAAGTAATGGTAAATGACATTAGTGTTTCATATTTATTCAACTACAATTACTTCAATACAAAATATTATAATATTATATATTATAATATAAAAAGTCAAGGCAAGAATTTTATAACTATCAATGCTGCAAACTTGACCTAGTGTCTGAAAAATCATGCTGTGTTCTTTTTGCTTTGTACATCGTCACTGTCAGTTAAGATTCTGGAATCAGTAAAGATTCTAGACCCGGCAATTTCATTGCTCATGAGTGAGGTAGAACAGAATCCAACTTACTCTTCTAATGTTGCTGTATATTGGCTCTGCAGTTCTATCTCACCAATATGGCCAATTTCTTTCTTGAAATAAGAATACAAGAGATGTCATAGAGTTTCCTGTTACATCTAAGGACTTTCACGGCACTAAGTGGCTGCACATTAGAGGCGGATCTGGGTTATGACTTTTAATTCCCTGAGTTGACTATTTAAAGAAAACAAGAGATTCTTCCTATTTAGAAATCACATTCATGCATACATACAGTACTCCATAGGTTTCCTGAGCAAATGCCTTCCATGAGGAGAAATGGCCAGGCCAAGCAGTAGTTGTGGACATCGCTTTATATTTTTATTGTTAAAAACTTTTTTGGTTAAATTCACTACTTATGAAAGGTGCTGTACTGCCTGCCGTGGAGCATGAACTCCTCCATTTATCCACAGACCATGTACAGCATAGACAGCGAAACCATACACTTCTTCTTATCTCCTAACACATCAACGTCAACCCATAGTTACAATGCTGGGGGAGAGGAGAACGGGGGCTGGTATACCTGTCTCTCAGCTTTATAAATATCCTCTTACTTCTCCCCTCAATATGACTGCAGGGGTCACTCAGTCTCATATCTATTCTCTCCCAACAGTTTTTGTATGTGGTTGCATCACTGCATTCTTTGGTCTGGAGGAAAAATACTTTTAGAAAAGTAAAAGTAGTTCAGTGTCCATGCCCAATCAGCCCTTGATCTCTGCTGTGAGTGGTAGCAAAGATGCCAGTTAATGTCAACTGTGGTGGTGATTTTTATGTTTTGGATTCATGCCAGCAAGGAACTGCACTGACCACCCATTCCTAGGTGCCAAACTAACCCTCAGACAGTGACAGCTTCTGGTCAC
The DNA here is from genome assembly GCF_016161935.1 of Mauremys reevesii. Lineage (NCBI taxonomy): Eukaryota > Metazoa > Chordata > Testudines > Geoemydidae > Mauremys > Mauremys reevesii. The sequence continues at coordinate 47,802,115 of NC_052633.1, read as the reverse complement.
GATTTACTACTAAGATTAAAGCACTTTCTCAGAAATGTTCCATGAAATGTTTGTCATACAGAAATTTCATTTTTCACAAAATATCCATGCAGTGGCCATATTTGAAATTTCCAGTGTTTTTGAGCTGAGAAATTTTTAAAAATTTAATTTCATACATACAGTACTCCATAGGTTTCCTGAGCAAATGCCTTCCATGAGGAGAAATGGCTAGGCCAAGCAGTAGTTGTGGACATCGCTTTATATTTTTATTGTTAAAAACTTTTTTGGTTAAATTCACTACTTATGAAAGGTGCTGTACTGCCTGCCGTGGAGCATGAACTCCTCCATTTATTCACAGACCATGTACAGCATAGACAGCGAAACCATACACTTCTTCTTATCTCCTAACACATCAACATCAACCCATAGTTACAATGCTGGGGGAGAGGAGAACGGGGGCTGGTATACCTGTCTCTCAGCTTTATAAATATCCTCTTACTTCTCCCCTCAATATGACTGCAGGGGTCACTCAGTCTCATATCTATTCTCTCCCAACAGTTTTTGTATGTGGTTGCATCACTGCATTCTTTGGTCTGGAGGAAAAATACTTTTAGAAAAGTAAAGGTAGTTCAGTGTCCATGCCCAATCAGCCCTTGATCTCTGCTGTGAGTGGTAGCAAAGATGCCAGTTAATGTCAACTGTGGTGGTGATTTTTATGTTTTGGATTCATGCCAGCAAGGAACTGCACTGACCACCCATTCCTAGGTGCCAAACTAACCCTCAGACAGTGACAGCTTCTGGTCACGATTTACTACCAACGTGATATATGCCATCATGTGCCAGCAATGCCCTCTGCCATGTACATTGGCCAAACCGGACAGTCTCTACGAAAAGAATAAATGGACACAAATCTGACATCAGGAATCATAACATTCAAAAACCAGTGGGAGAACACTTCAACCTTTCTAACCACTCAGTGACAGACTTGAAGGTGGCAATTTTGCAACAAAAAAACTTCAAAAACAGACTCCAAAGAGAGACTGCTGAACTTGAATTAATATGCAAACTAGATACAATTAACTGTGGTTTAAACAAAGACTGGGAATGGTTGGGTCATTACACCAATTGAATCTATTTCCCTATGTTAAGTTCTCCTCACACCTTCTATGGGCCATCTTAATTATCACTTCTAAAAGTTTTTTTCCTCCTGCTAACGATAGCTCATCTCAATTGATTAGACTCTGCCTGTTGGTATGCATACTTCCACCTTTTCATGTTCTCTGTATGTATAAATATCTCCTGTCTGTGTGTTCCATTCTATGCATCCAAAGCTGGCCCTTAAAGGGCAGTTCAAGTGGGCACTAAATCAATGCTACACCAGCTTGGTATTCAGGACAGACTACAATCCCTTTGTTGTTTGTGAGTATAATATGGAATCTGGCACACCGGCTGCCAGAACAAATTCAAATGCCCAACTAAAGCAATGTCAATCAGCTCAGGGATTGTAAATTAAAGCCAACAAAGAAAAGATACAGATTTGGTCCGTTTCAGCTGCATTGCAATCCCCTCGTCCCTTGATAGGCCTGCAGGTGCAGCCCCCTGAGCGTAGAGTCTAAGAGAAGAACAGAATTCATTGTTTGACAAGGTCTCACCAAGTCTTCTTCATTTTATTTGTAGAAAACTATATTCTATATGCAGTTAGGATCAGGTCTGAAGCCAGCTGAAGTAAATGAATGTCTTTCCAATGACTTCAGTGGCCTCTGGATCAGGATTTTATCCCTTAATGTAGACTCTTGGACCTTGAGCTCTATATGCAAAAACAACAGAAATGAGCCGTGATACGAAAGAGCTGACACATTTACTTAACTTTTCAGGCTTGGATATTTCAGCTGCTTCAAACTGGATCTGACTGAAATGTGGCATAGAAGTTGCTAAACAGATCCATGTTGCCTTCCCCAAATAATGGGCTAGATTGTCGCTTCTAGCATCACAGACTGCAAGGGGAGACTTTTTGTGAGAAACCGTCCACGGGGAAATCCTTGCAGATGCAATTATTCCCCCTTTCATTCCAGCAGGAGTTTACCTCTCTCCACCTATGCAGAAATGCCATTCCAAAACCCGAAGGAACCCCAGGGTTGAGTCCTGGCTCTGGCTGTGACCTCCCAGCACCACCTCCCTGCCTGCGGTGCCATGTTTCCAGGGTTCCTCTTTCCTCCCTGGCCCATTTTCATCCCTTTTCCCTAAGTGGATGCTAGTCCATGCAAAGAGCGACAGAGCCTTGCTTCCATGTGGAGAGTGGCAGCTCCATCCGCTGGAAGGACCTACCATAGTGCGATGTGGTTCTGCGCTTTGGTGTTAGGGATCCTTTTTTAAAAAAAAATCTTCAAAGCAGACAAAATATGTGTTTTCTGAGTCTAGATTCCATTTTCTCCAGTCAGATCTAGCAGACCAACAGACAGATATGCAGCAGGATAAGCTACTTTCCAATTTAAAAAAGAACAAAGCATTTTACACTAGCACCAAATAATATTTTTTTATTTCACAGTATCTTTCTATGCCCTGTATATTACTGAATACTGCAGTATTTCTATTGCTGAAATCCTCCACTGAAGTGAATGGAATGCTTACCCCATTGATCTCAACAAAAGTTTACATAGAACTATACATGGAAGTTTACATGGAATTATATCAGATAATATTGGCTAAATACAAATGAAATGGTAGCTGGTGTATCTTTTGCGATTATAGAATTGCTCTGTGAGCAGAGTAAGCAGTGGTTTCATTGAATGTTGCCTAATTTTCACTGTGTAAAATCCTGTTGAATTAAATTGGATGCCTGCATCAGTACTTCCAATGGCATTTCTTGTAAGAACGTGGAATCAGTTGTGCAAACCAAAATAAGTCAAACAAACAAAACATCTTGGTTAACAGGACGTTGCTGTATTAACTATTTTAACTCATACAAAAACTAAAACTAAAATGTTAAGGATTTTTTTTTTACATAACTATTATATTACCCTTGCAGTGTAAACATTCACTTACTAACAAGATAATCAGGTAAAATTTCACCTGAAATATTCTGCATTCATAACAACCTTCACTCTGAACCACAATATATACATTTATAAACTCTTTCAACTCATACATCACCATTAGCTTTGGAATCTATGAATCTAGTAGATACATTTCTTCTGCTAAATAAGGAATATCATTAGTGATGTATATGTTGCAAGAATGTATAAACTTCACTTTAAATTAAAAATTCAGCACAGCCTTAACTATACAATCACACCACCATAATTAATACTGTATATAAAGATACTGTGTATTGGAAATAATAGGATTGTTGCTCTGTTCTTTAGCACGACCCTTCATTTATGTTACCATTGATAAAAGCAAAGAGTTGTGCTAGTGTAAAGTTAGTGTAATTTATTACCCATCTAAAATTTGAGTTTGGTTGTCACTGTTGCAGGCTGAAAAGGACTGGGAATGCTATGGAAGGAACACACCAGTCCTAGTGGGAAAAATTCCTTTCTGTTGCAGTGATCCTTCTATTGCAGGGAGGGAACTGCATCAAGTCAGAGGATCCCAGGACTGTTATCACTTGCCGGACCTTGAAAGTGAGAGGACTAAATGGAAATTAGGGAGAATCCCTGGGGATGCTAATTGGAGAATGAAGATTCCCTCTCCTCTCCAGGGAAATTCAGAAAATTCACTGATTTTAGGAGTATGAGGGTACGTCTACACTACGGGACTATTCCGAATTTACATAAACCGGTTTTGTAAAACAGATTGTATAAAATCGAGTGCGCGCGGCCACACTAAGCACATTAATTCAGTGGTGTGCGTCCGCGGTCCGAGGCTAGCATCGATTTCTGGAGCGTTGCACCGTGGGTAGCTATTCCGCAGCTATCCTATAGTTCCTGGAGTCTCCCCCGCCCCTTGGAATTCCGGGTTGAGATCCCAGTGCCTGATGGGGCAAAAAACATTGCCGCGGGTGGTTCTGGGTAAATGTCGTCAGTCACTCCTTCCTCCGGGAAAGCAACAGCAGACAATCATTTCGCGCCCTTTTTCCCTGGGTGACATTTAAAAGAGTCAAGAGAGGATTTTTTTCCCTCTCTTGGGTGGGGGGTGGGTAAATTGATGAGCTATGCCCTGAACCACCGCGGACAATGTGTTTGACACTACAGGCATTTGGAGCTCAGCCAAGAATGCAAATGCTTTTTGGGGACTGCAGGAACTGTGGGATAGCTTGAGTCCGTCCCCGCTCCCTCACTCCATGAGCGTCCATTTGATTCTTTGGCTTTCCGTTACGCTTATCACGCAGCAGTGCGCTGAGTCCCTGCTATGGCGTCTGTCTGGAGATTTTTTTAAAATGCTTTGGCGTTTCGTCTTCTGTATCGGAGCTCGGATAGAACAGATTTGCCTGCCCTTACAGCGATCACATCCATACGGTCCATGCTGGAGTTCTTTTTGGATTTTGATTTCGGACTGCATCGCCACCCGTGCTGATCGGAGCTCCACGCTGGGCAAAGAGGAAATATTCAAAAGTTCGCCGGGCTTTTCCTGTCTACCTGGCCACTGCATCCGAGTTCAGATTGCTGTCCAGAGCGGTCAGTGGTGCACTGTGGGATACCACCCGGAGGCCAATACCGTTGATTTGCAGCCACACTAACCCTAATCCGATATGGCAATTCCGATATTAGCGCTACTCCTCTCGTTAGGGAGGAGTACAGAAATCGATTTAAAGAGCCCTTTATATCGATATAAAGGGCCTCTTAGTGTGGATGGGTGTGGCGTTAAATCGGTTTAATGCTCCTAAAACCGGTTTAAACGCATAGTGTAGACCAGGCCTGAGTCCCACTGACTTTCCAGTTTGTCTAGCCTAGTGGATTGGGTGTAGGACTGTAAACCAGAAACTCTTGAATACAATGTTGCTGTGTTTCATGAGCTACTAAATTTACAGTACAACAGTGGACCTAGTAAGGGTGGAGTAAGATTAATTGTTAAATGTCATGCTGATGGAAACTATTTTTGCATTTCTTGTGTCTGAAGATTTAAATAGATCTTTAACAGTGACTGGGGCTGTGTCTACACTACCACAGTAAGTCAGACTACAATATGCAACTCCAGCAACGTGAATAACGTAGCTGAAGTCGATGTCCCTTAGGTCGAGTTACCGTGGGGTCTACACTGCGTGGGGTCGACGGGAGAAAATCTCCCATCAACTTACCTTACTCTTCTCGTCAGGGGTAGAGAACAGGGATTGACTGGAGAGTCAATCTGGAGAGTGATCTGCAGTCGATTTGGCAGGTCTTTACTAGACCAGCTAAATCAACCGCTGGTGGCTCAATCTCAGAGCATGGATCCCTGCCGTAGTGTAGACCTGCCCTTGCAAAGAAGGAGGGGATTAGGGGAATGGATTGTTCTTTTCTTTGCTTCTTTAATGGATAAAGAAATACTTGCAGTTTTTTAAGGTTTTTTTGTTTGTTTTTGTTTTGCCTGCTTGTTTTTCACCCTAGAAATACCATGAATGTCAGTCCTGCCTTCCCAATTTGCAGGAAGTGTTTTGAAGGACCCACAGATGTGGACAGGGATCTTTTCAGGCCTAAACTGAAGAGGCAGGGTGTTGAATCTTTAACAAACAGATCTTTGCTTCCAACAGTTTACTGCATGTTTGAGTTAAATATGTGTTAATAGAATCAAAGCAAATACAAAGAGCTTTAAACAGTGGGGATAAAAGTCAATCTACATCAGGGCCTGATTATACAGCTCTGCAGTCAGGGGGAAATTTGACACTGACTTAAAAGAGAGCATAAGTGGCCTCTTAATCGTGTTTTACTTGCTTAGTATATATATGCCATCACAACCCTGTTACATATGGCATCAAAAGTCTATTAGCGTTCAAGTCATCCATAAGAGTATTCTGGGATAATGTAGAAAACATACTGCAAAAATAGTTCAAAACAAAACAAAAAACAAAAATCCACCGCCACCTTTCAGGCCTTTTTAAAGATTAGAAAGCTGGGGGGGGGGGGGGAATGAAAGCACCAACCCCGTTGCTTCATTTCTGCAGGTCACTTTAACTTTATTTTAACTTAGTTCCATTGCAGTAAGGGTTACTTCATACAAGAAAAAAAGAAAATAGAAAGTGAGGTGTTGACACTGAAGTTAACGTTCTGTTAAGAAAAATTCAACAGAGTTCAGCTTTTGGAGTGTGTCCAGCTGTCTCTTCTGCAATGTATATTCAAGAGGTTTTGACCCCATCATGTTTTAGAAGCAATGAGCAAAAATTAACACTGCAGGGAGTCTGACAAACTGTTGTAACAAGTTCTCATTTCCCCCTAAAAAGCAGTAATATCTAATAAATCTTAACAGGGAGAAAATATGAATCAGCTTGCAACAGACTTCTACAAATATCAATAGAACAGATTATTTAAACAATTTTTTAAACCATGCAGTTGGTCTGTAAATATATTTTATGCGCCCCACAATGACATTAAAAAACATGCGGAAAGATATTTCTACATCATGTGAAATGGAAACTTCTTGAATGTATTTGCTATTCATTTTAAATCTATAACTCTGACTTCTGCAGGTGTTACAAGTGGACTAATATTTGTGTCTTTCTTTTAGCAGCATGTGGTTGTAAACAAAAGTTTAGAGCAACATGTGCTGTAGGTTAAGAAAACGCACAACGAGCCCCTTTCCATCTGATTTATTCCCCTGGATGGGTGTAGAAAATGATCTCTTTTTATTTCTGGCCATCTTAAGTTTAATAGAATACTGTATCCAGACACCGTCCCACTAAATTATCAGGCAAAGGCTGAACCCTATTTTTCTTTTGAAGAAGAACAAGGGCAATGAGATAATTTGTGGATCTGGGTTTCTAATATTAAATAATTCTTACCATTTAAAACAGTTTTTGTAGGAAATATTTTATAGTTAGAGAAATAGTTTTTGACATTTTGGGGGGGAAAAGAACAATGGACCGTTTACAGGTCTACACAGTAGATTAATGAATCTAATTGAGTCTGTAGGGAAATGCTTCAGTTTAACTACTGGAACTAATTTATACATTCACTACATCGTAATAAGTCAATTTAAGTTTCTGGAAATAAAACTGGATATCCTGGGTATAGATTTGAACTATAAATTTCTGCAAGAAAGGAGTCTGTGTATTCATTATACATTGTAAAATTACCATATGGACCTGTCAACACTTCTTAGCACAGCTTTGTAATAATGTCATTTAGTTTAACATTGTAATGTGCCAACTGAATTAATGTGTATGACACAATGAATGCCTCCCAACTGCTGGTTCTGGGGAGGTTTGCAACTTTTAAGAGATTCTTCTTATGCAAAAGAGTTTCCTGTATTTGCACAGCTAATATCTAGCCTTTGTTGTGATCATTAATGAGTGCCAAAGAATAGTTCAACGTCCAGCAACTACATCTGAAGTTTCTGAAATGAAGACATGACAATTACAAATAAAATCCCAATTTCTATTATTTTGCCTTGGCTCCTCTTTAAAAATCTCATCTGAAAACCTATATTACCTACCTTGAATTTACTTTCTAAATTCTCTTTCATTCTACTATTTATCTCTCTGAAAAGCATTCTGAGATACAGTTGATATGAGTAAAACTTTACAAAATAATGTTGTGTTGTTCTGAATTATTTTATGCTTTCTACTTTTCTGATTCCCAGTTTTTTTATAATTTTGTCATAATATTCTTTTCATTCAAGAACTCAATAGTAAGTGGAATAAGAAACATTTATGGTACATTTTGATCTCACTCACTCTTACCATTTGTATTCTCAGTTTGAGCTTGCAGCCGTGGTTTCTTTTGTGTACAAAATTTAAAATAGAAAAGTGGCAAAACATCGGTCTCTTGTTTGAATGGTGCCAGGTTTGGCAGAGGTCCCGCTGAACTTTCAGGAAATCTGGGTCTTACAGGAGCTAATGCATGTCTTAAAAAAGCATAGAACTTAGAGAAAAAATAAACCAAATTGTAAGTAGTCCCCTTCCCTTAAAAACCGAAGGAAAACATTCAAAAATATTGGGCCTCCTTCTGTACAAGTGCAAACTAAACTCTCACTGACTTCAGTGGGAAGCTCTTAGAGTATGTCTTCACTGCAGAGTTAATTAGGATGTGAACGCCCAACGCGGCTTAGTTCAGATGTGATCAGCCACACAGAGCAAAGCTATACTTGACTGCCTGAACTGGTGCTGTACTCACTTGTGTCTGTTGCAAGCACTTCAGGGGGCACATCCCATGGTTCTTAGCACCTCAGTAAGCTGAGCCACTTTATCCTGTATCCTCTGAGGAATTGCAGGAAGTCATTGGAGAACTATCACCACTCCAGTGATTTAGCTTGCATCCTCAGTGCAAAATGGGCGGGATACCAGCCCGAGTGTAATCAGCACTCAGGCTTTAGCCTATAACTCAGGATGGGCCAGCTAACTTGGGTGCAGAGCACTACCACACTTGGGTGAGTTTTTTGGGTGTGGATGGGAGGGGGTTTAGAAGCAAGTAACATTGCAGTGAAGAAGATAAGTCTATAGTGTGTAAGTCAAAGCAGCAACCCAACTTCCCCGAAATTGTGTTATTTTCTAAAAATAATAAATAAGATTAATAGGGGGTAGACGTCATAGAATTATGAAACACTTTCATGCCTTTGTAATTTTCATTAAGTTAGAACAGAAATTAACTATACAAACCAATTTTAAAAACAAGGAATAGATTTATTTTTGCAATAGTGTGCTCCAAAGTGCAATGCATTCATTTCTTTTGCCTCACTTTGAGGATCATGTGCCAGGATTGCTGCTGGTCCAGGTTGGGGTTTCCCCTCACTCAAACAGAGCAGATGCCAGTCAGTCCTTAGTGCCAGTCAAACATGATCCAGTTAACTCTGTCTTTGAGCTATTGTCTACACCAGTATTTTCTTAAAATCTTTCCATGAGTTCAGCTCAACAGCTGCTAGTAATACTGTTACTGTAGATAGGACTCCAGAGGTTGACAGCGTACTAACCATTGTGTTGTGCTGTCTATATGTGCCATGAACAGGATTAGATGACTTACTGTTTAAAACACCAGTCTAAGGCCAGGTCTACACTATAAAGTTAGGTTGACCCAGCTACATCTCTTGGGGGTGTGAAAAATCCACACCCCAAGTGATGTAGTTTCACCAACCTACTCCACAGTGTAGACAGTGCTAGATCAATGGAATAATTCTTCTGTTGACCTAGCTACCATCTCTCTGGGAGGTGGATTAATGGGACCGCTCCCATTGCAGTAGCAAGTGGCTGCACTGAAGCATTACTGCAGCACAGCTGCAGTGCTGCAGCTGTGCCACTGTAGAGGTTTAAGTATAGACGTAGTCTTAGGGTACATCTAACACCACTGGGAAGCACTGCTTGAGCTAGTGTGCTAAAAAGAGCTGTGTGCTGTCCCATCCTCCGGGCACGTACTTGGGAGACTGCAGCAGCCACACTGATATTTTTAGTGTGCTAGCTCAAGCGGAGCAAGCACGTGTCTCTCTACCTGCACTAGGAATCATGGTCCTAGCTTCTGTGTAGCTATACCCTAAGGGTACGTCTATACTTACCGTCCAGGTTGGCGGCTAGCGTTCGACTTCTCGGAGTTCGATATATCGCGTCTAATCTAGACGTGATATATCGAACTCCGAACGCGCTCCCGTCGACTCCGGAACTCCACCACCGCGAACGGCGGTGGCGGAGTCGACGGGGGAGCTGCGGACTTCGATCCCGCGGCGTCTGGACAGGTACGTATTCGCGTAGCTGAACTTGCGTACCTTAGTTCGACACCCCCCCCCTTAGTGTAGACCAGGCCTAAGACAGTGCTCCCACTGTTGCTACCATCAATGGAATGGCACTGGTGGGGATTTTTAAGAAAAATGTTAATGCAGGCAGCACCTGAGACTGCAGTGCCATTGAGCTGTATATGAAAAGGTAGCTAGAATGTTCAGACTAGTGCCATTCTTTGTAACCACATTACTCCACTACAGTAAATCAGCTGATCTGAAATGTACTATGAATGCTAGATTAAGGGCCCAATTCCGCTGTCAGAGATCCATGGAGTTCTTATTTATTTCAATGACAGAAATACATGCTGCTCAAAAAAATGTTGACAGTGGGATTTTCAAAAGCACTCAGTGTTGGCCTAACGCCGCTCCCACTGAAGTCAATAGAAGCAGACTTAGGCCACCACTGAGTGCTTTTGAAAAATGTCACTCTGAAATTACTAAAATCTAGGCCAGAGTTCAGTAATACCTTACTATACTAGCAGTTCGATGGTTTCAGTGGGACTACTTATGTTGTAGGGTTTTATTCAGTATGAATAAAGATGGTACAATCCAACCCTCTTTTTAAGTCTGATCCAAAGGCCGCTGAAGTCAAAGGAAAATTGACTTCAACAGGCTTTGGATCTGGCCCCTTTGAAGGATTCTTCCTGAATGAAAGCACTGTAGTAAGAGATTTAACATTTCCTTTCTTTATTTGCCCTCATCATGGATGTTGCGATTCATGCTGTAATTCACATTGGGGTCAGCAATAGGATCTACTGCAGTATGGCCGTACATTTATATATCTTGTGAAAATAATTCAATGTGTTTTATACTGACACAAAATTAACATAATAAGAAATTAGTCCACAAAAGCCAGGAAATTCATAGTTAAGGAGCAAACTGAATGGTGTATTTCAGGGAATCTAAATTACTTCTAATCATTGAGCAGTCCATATATTCCCATGGGATATGTGATGAACAGTGAAAAAGACTGTAGTAACATATGAAAAAAGTATTATACAGGACTCCCCACAATAAAACATTGTGCCTACCTGGTGGTGATACCATAGTTCAACTTAGTTCAGCTTCTTAAGAGGCTAATTCTGTTCCCATTGCAATCAATGGCAAAACTCCCATTGACATCACAGGGAACAGGGCTGAACCCTAAATAAGTACCAGGCAGCAACAGCAACTCTTCCACCTAATTGCCAGAGTGGGATATTGTCTGAAAAGAAGATGCGTCAAATGAAAAGACATTTAAATAACCTAGAATAACTGAAGAATGATACAATTTGCTACCACTAAAGTATCAAAAGAGAAGCGATGCACTGTCTGTGCATGTAGTGTTCCACCTGACATGGTGCTGAGCAATGCCAGGAGATGAACACCTTCAATTCTCAGTGAAGACAATGGGAGCTGAGATTATGTAATGGCTCCCGAAGTGGTTTTATTCCTTACAGGAGCAAGCCCACAGCAAACAATCCCCATTTCCAGTATACACAGGCAGCCACATACACAGAGTCATAATGATAGTGCCTTTACAAATTCCTGTAGTGCGGTGTCTTTACCTTAATGCAAATGACTGAATAAAGGAGCTGTCTGAATGCTCTCAGCACAGCAGCTGGATGGATAACTCTCTGTTTCAGCTTTCTCTTATTTACACAAAATACTAGTGTTATGATAATGTCTGATGTATTCTTGGGGAGCAGGGATTTCTTTGAAAAGTGCTTAGATGGCATATCTGGGCATATGGCTACGGGTATCTGGCACAGGGTATATGGATATCTGTCATACAGTAGTTAAGATTTTTGCCCTAATTTTTTAGGGTTACTCAACCTTTTCTGACCACACCTACTGTTCTGTAGAACAAGTGGTTTTCACAGAGATGCTGGGTTACAACTTACTTACTCTACCTTGGATGGTTTTCCATGGATTTTTTTGTGTGTATTTTGACTACTTACACCAATTTTTTCACTATGGGATCATACAGCCCTAAGAAAGTACTGTAAAGCAATGCCCCTGGATGCCTATGAAAATGATCATTCTACATCTTAGAGACTGAGCGAATACAAAATTCCATTTAGACAAAGCAAACCTACTATGAACTGAAAGAGTGCGCACACACACTCCCTAAAATTTCCTATCTCATCAGAGTCTTGAATCTTGCATCTAGTCCATGTGCAGAATTCCCACTGAGGGAATTATAATGGAAATGCACAGAGTCCTAATTATAGCAACTGCCCTGAAGGCTGCACTTAGGAGTACAGAAGGAAGGAAGATTTTTTCAGTAAATCCTATAGTCTTTGGGACAAATGCTGCAGCATTTACTCCTTACTGCCATTGAAGGTAATGGGCGTTTTACTGGCGTATGAACTAAATAAATCATGCAGAATTTTGTCCTTTATTTGTCTATTTTTTTAAATGCAATCCTCCTTGCTTTCTGAAGTGACATTAGAGATTTCATAAAATATGATACCATTTTGTTGGATGATGGTAGGGAGATAGGTTGCTACTTAAAGGTGAAAAAAAATAAACTTACTAATCTCCATGTAATTGGGCTATGGGCATCAAAGTGTGAAAGCTTTGCACTCTCTTCATTTATGATAGGCATTCTTTACAGATTGCGTGACAAAATAAGTACCCACTGCTAGTACAATAACTACGATCACTTACCTGCAGAATGAAGCAAGTCTGTGTGGGCTGACTGCTAATGTTTACAAGCTGATGAGATGCTGCCATGATTTCCCTCAGGATACAGTCTTAAGTAAAGGACTAGCCGAATAACTAAAAATCCTACCTCAGTGAATTAGCTGAATAGGCTAATCCTCACAAATAGATTGGATTTAAGATACGATTCTAAGATTTTTTTATCCAATTGCGTAAATCTATGTAGATCCAGACATACTATAGAGTTACAGATATAGAAATATGTAAGAAGGGAATAAAAACATAGTACAAAATATATCCTGAACATAGGAGGGCTCTTTTGCACATTTCAATATTTGACATATATTTCTTTTGTTTAAAATGAATATCTTGAAACATAAGATTTCTTGGTAATTAAATATTGGAACTAAGGCTTTGAATAACTAATTACATATTAAAATACAGTAGTTATTTAAATTTCTGCACTCTGATTTCTATTTAAAACTATAATGGTTAATGTCACTACTTACACAGTCCTGCTAGCAGCAGCCTATAAAAGGATTATTATAAGTTTAGAGCATTAACTATAAATTCATCTCCCTACCTAATAAGCAACATGCTAATGTCTGAAAGTCCAAAACACTTTTTAGAGGAGTTAAATGTTTTATTCCACTCAAACAAATCCGGTGATGATGAAACAAATGTTAGACGATGGTGGGTATGTCGATAGTCTAAGTGCCTTGTGCTCAGGAATACTAGAAAGAGTGATAAAGCATAGACCCTCAATTAGATCTTTCTTTTATTCCCCAAATGACTTGTATTTTTGCTGATATACAGTCAATGTGCTAACGGTTGTTTCCAAATGCAAGGAAAATGCCCTTCATGAAAACAATATTAATTACATAGAGCTGTAACTGTACACAATGTTTTATATCAGGTAGAAAGTGGTTGACAAAAAGCAAGTGCCCTTTATGAAAAATAAACATCTTCCAATGAAGATAGCTCCTTTGGATTCATTTGCCAGCTCCTCTATTGCCTTATCACTTTCTCTGTAATCAAGGAAGTTAATTATTCCAGGTGGAATCCCTGTAACAGAGATGGGGTGTACCTGATCTTGCTCTCAGTGAAGAAAATGAGAAAAATCATATTGACTTTAATGGGAGCAGGAATGTGCCATGTATTTCAAGAAATTATTTTAAAGAACGTGGTGTCACCCCAGAGGTCAGTCTTATGGCTCTTTGTCTTGTTTTCAATATGGATCAAGCACAAAAAAGTGATTCTGACAACTTCCACTCAGGAATTCATCTCATGTTGGTAAGTCAGGAACATGGCAAAATACCCTGCAGGATTTGAGGGATTTAAAACTAGGCCAAGAAATACATGCTGAGTTTCACAGATGGGGCAACATACCAAGAAGTTGTGGAGGAATCATATTTGAGAGTGCATGAGACCTTGAGAAAGACATACAGGAGAGTAAGCTATTGGGAGGGCTCGTGTATCCCTTGTGTCACAGGGTGGTTGTACCTCAGATTATTTTCAATCCCATCAGGGAGATAATTATCTCAAGTAATCACAATTTTCAGTCATCCAACCCTTCCCAAGAATTACTTTTACTGTGCTTCTCACATGTGCCATTTCATCGGCTGCTACATACACATGATACATCGTTCATGGTGCCAGGAGCAACTAACAATAGGTCTGTCATAATTAGACATGCTTGCCCTGAGAACTTAGGGTCAGATTCACAAAGGGACTAAGTACAACCTTTAGGTGCCACAGACCTTCTCAGAACCACTGCTCAGCTGCTGCCTAACCCTGTAGTTGCCTATGTTTCTGCCAACGGGAATGAGCAAAGCTACATAAATCCTGATGCCGCTCTTTAGCTAACAAGCCACTCAGAACCCTCTCTCACACTCAGCCCTGAGGTCTCAGACAAGTCTGGAGTCTCAAACAAGGCATTCCCCTGCCTAGCTCCCAGATCCCAGGTGGGAGCTATTGGCTATAATGGAGTGTGTGGGTGGTGGTGGTGGTGGTGGGTCTCTGTTTTTTCATGAGAATGGTTGACCATGCTTAGGCACCTAACTCCAGGAGAAGGTTCACGGCTGAGAATCCCCAGTGAAGGGGGGGCGCCGATCTCTGACCTGTCAGTCAGGCACTTGAGGGCCGGATCAGTGGGAGTGAAGTGTCTAAGTATCTTTATGAATCTGGGCCCTAAGCCCCCACTTTCCTTTGCATTTTACTCCTGACCAGCTTAGGCAGCTCCCTGATGAACACGTTGGCATCAGAGAATCTTGTTTTTAGGTGCCTAACTCTCCCCACACATTTTATGGGAATCCTGAGTTGAGAATTCCCCTGGGGAGCAGGGCACCTAGGAGTTGGACATTGCAATGCCTAAGTCCCTGTGTGAATCTAGCCCTTGCTTGAAACAATCAGGGTATAGTGGGCCAAAATCTGCTTTCAGTTATACAGGCACAACTCTTACTGGATTCATTTTGGCCCAGTATTTTTCACCTGCAGTCAATATAAACGAACTGGTTGACAGATACGCTTATCCTACACTCCTTGTTTCCCTTTAATAAATCCATAATTGTACATGCTCATGCATATTTGCTATGCTTCATGCTTTTATGTCTCCTGTACAAACCTTACCTGGCTGAGAGAGGTCATTGTTCAGTGAGGATTGCCTGAGAGCTTACAAATAAAGAGCTAGAATCATTCTTTTAAATGTATTTAATTAACCATTTAAGCCTTGCTCCTAAAACAAGCTCCACACTCACTTGGAGCATCTTGCAGGATCAGGGCCTTAAGTGAAACAATAGCAGCCTAGCTTTGTCAATCAGGAAAACCTTGGCTTCAATAAGAAATATAAGAAAACTGTCTGTAATTTGTCAACCTATAAGGCCATTCCTCTCCGAAGTTCCGTGAAACAATTGATTAGAAAGAGTTATTGTGAGTTGCATGCAGCACTGTGAATATAACTGCATTCTAAAATGGAAAAACTAATATTTACTGGTAAATATTTCAATGAATTTCTAATGACACTGTTATAGATCAATTTTCACATATGGTAAGACAGGAAATTACATCTAGAAAAAGGCAATATATTGTCACAGGTCTTGGAAAGTTACTGCAATTTTATCAAATTCTTTTTTTTTTAAAATGGACAGCACCCTGCTTTTTTATCTTATTTTCACCACCGTCTTTGGGTATAACATGCCTGCAGTACAAAATCTTGGAAATTCATAAAATATCATTTTTAGGGGGATTGTTTGAGACTCATGGGCTAGGATAACTTCAGGCACTTTAGAACAGACTTGTGCCTAGAACTCGGAGAACTCTGAGGACAGCACAACCCTGGATTCAGAAGCCTGCATAAAAACCATGCTACAATAGAAGCTCTGCCATCCTTTGACAGGATGTCACACGCACTTCCCTCTCCACACAGCCAGCTACAATGACTAGTGCTGGGGGAAGGGCCACAACTAGAGGCTAATACTGAGTAGGGTACCAGCACGGCGCAGCACAATGTCTCCACTCACTCCCTATCACACCATCATCTGCTCCCTGACCACACCATGGTTATCACTATACAGGGTCCCAATGGGAAAGGCATATTGCACCTGCTCCCTCCACTGTGCACCAATGCCAGGCCAGCCACAATGTGGTCCTTAGCTTCTAAGTTCCTGACTATGGACTTGATCCTGCACCACTGCAGTAAATGAGAGTTTTGGTGTTGGCTTCACTGAGAACACGATCAAACCTTATCACATTTGTGCTGGGATAATTGTTTTCTCTTTAATCCGTGAATGAATTATTACACCATGGGTTGGAGGTGGGATGGAGGTTGTTTTGATTGGTAGATTGTTTTATTTTGCATAAAAGAGCACCTCTGTGACTGGTACTGCTCCTGAAGCTGCTCTCAGCTGCCTGCAGAGCTCTGAGTGAAACCACTGCACATTTAGCAGCCAGTGTTAGCACAAAATATACTTGCAGGGGAAAAATATGACCAGTCTGTAATGTTAATTTTTGTCAATGATTTTTTAAAAAGAAATCCTTCAATCAATGTTACTTTGTTTTGCATCTATCATTGTCAATAATACCAAGATTCATAGAAATATGTTTATAAAATAATTATGGGCAAGGAATGTGTTTGATTTGAAATGTTTGTCCACACCAGTGAGACGTTCTGGCTTAATATGGGCTGGAATTAAATACATTGCTAAATCCTATTTTGCTCTTCAGAAGAGCACCTAGCTTACGATATTTCAGTATAAATACAATAGCGCCCTCTGGAGGGCTTGACCACTTTGCATGACTTCCACAAATCAGTGTCTGCTTGTGTTAACCCAATAGACTTTCGTGGAGCCAGATGTGTTTTGAGTTTTGCTATTTGCAATTTGGTTTCACTTAAATGTATAAATACAATTTCTTTGGTCATCCTGGCTTTATATTTTCTGTTGACCCTGATTATATTCAAATTTAATTTTCAGTGTTCAAATGTAATAAGTAAACATTTAATAAAACCCCAGCTCTTGTCAATTGCTGCTTAACTTGACTGTGTTAATAGCAATGGAAAATATTTTCTAAAGTAGAAATAACAACTAACATTTGTTAGCAACCTTTGTGTCAAGCATAGATGCTCTAAAAAATACACTCAGCGAGCACACAGCACACACATGCACATTGGAAAAGAAGAAGAATGGTTTCTCATGCAAATGGTTCAGTCTGTCATATATAAGTAAGGCTACAGGGTTTGTTTGTTTTTTTTAAAGAATTGGCAAATTAAAAAGACAAAAATCATGGAACTAGAGGAAAACACCTAAACAGATATAGACATACATATAAATAATATCTAAAATTACAAATGTACAGAGACAAATTCTTTATACTCTCCACCAAAACTGCATAAGCAAATCAGGCACATGGGCACTTAATTGCATATTGACCCACTTTGCAGATGCAAATACGGGATTTTTGTGCTGATATTAGGTTTTGAAAATTTTGCCCCTCATATGGCCCCTCCCCCCCACATTTTCGTCCCTATGACAAGAAGAGAACATGTGCTGTGTGTGTTAACAGTGCAGTGTTCTGAACACAGGAGTTGCCAGACTGCCGTCGACCTTTGAAAAACCATTCCAGCTTTCCAATTTTTTTTTAAACCCAGGCAGCGGGGGAGTGCTCTCAGGTTCTCACTAAGAGTCCTTTGTGTGGCTACAGGGTTGTTGCTGTGCTCCAGCTCTTCGATTTCCTCCTGTGGCATTGCAGAATTTCAGCTTTTACTTTGCAGCTTTCCAGGCTCTTGCTGGAGTTGGTTTAGTTGTTTACCAGCATATCCACCCACCACATATTTGCAGGCACCAACCCAAAAATGTCAGGCTGTGGATTTTTTTTTTTAATGAAAATCATGGAAGCCCTCACCCCCATGACAGCTGTGGAAAAGTTCAGACTTAACCATAAACCATGCAGGAAATGTTTGGCTTCTAAAAAGATCTGTTCTATAACATGTGCCTCTCATTATGGGGTAAATTTTCAAAAGAGAAAGGCTCATTTCTTTTGCAGGTGCAAAGAAGATCCATTAACCTCCTGCTACAGTAGAACCTCAGAGTTATGGACCCCTCGGGAATGGAGGTTGTTCATAACTCTGAAATGTTCGCAACTCTAAACAAAATGTTAGGGTGGTTCTTTCAAAAGTTTACAACTGAACATGGGCTTAATAGAGCCTTGAAACTTTACTATGCAGAAGAAAAGTGCTGCTTTTAACCATCTTAATTTAAATGAAACAAGCACAGAAACAGTTTCCTTACCTTGTCAAATCTTTTTAACTTTCTCTTTATTTTGTTAATAGCTTATGTTTAACACAGTACTGTATGTCAGTGCTGCTTCTTATTACTGTTTCTCTTGATCGAATTATTTTTTATTTGTATTTTGGTATTACCCCGGGATCCCAATGTGCTGCAAATATGAAGCAAACAGACACGCCCTGCCCCAACGAACTTACAATCTACATATGTATTTTCCTCTTCCCCTGTTTCTTCTGAAAGTTTGTTGCATCCATATGCTGCACTTTGTCTAAATTAGACACTTGAAGCAGGGGCCCTATCTTTTATTCTGTGTTTATGCCACCCTTTGGAAAATGGGGCCATCATCCTGCTGAGGGCCTTTAAGCACTACTGCAGTACCAATATTACATAATAAGATAATAACAATGTTATACTTGTAATGCAAAAACAATAGGATTGACTCATTCTTCATCAATGAGGAAAAAACAGGCCAGGACTCTAAAGGCTTTTGTTTATTCAGAATTAAAGGGTATAAATGGTAATTAAAAAGGAACCAGTGAACCAGGAACCAATGGAAGATAACAGCAGATGTTAGAACAAAGTTTTCTCAAAGGAGAAAGATGAGAAACGTAGTGACGGCACAGTGGAACTGATGTACTAGATTTGTCTCCTTCACCGAACTCTGTTCATAAGGAGAGGCACGAGGATACAGTAAGCATCTCTTCCCATCCCTGGCATGGTCCAAGCCATTCCTTGTGACTATTTTTGCTATTAGGCAGATGTCAAAAAGGATACAAAAATACTCATCCAGATCCATCCCAACAAGAAAGTAGGCTCAGAGATTCACTGAATTCAATCTCATTCAGACCCATTTGTTCATCCTACAGGGCTTACAGCAAAACCAGGCCCATCTCTTCCCTTTGGTATGTGAAAAGTCCTGGGAGAGGGGGACTTGCCTGGAAAGCATAGCTTTGGGAAGAGATAAAATCTGCTGCATGTTTCCTTCTTGTGAGTAAGTCTGGTGGGGTTGTGGAACCAGCATGGAGGTCATGGGTTCAGTATGCCTCAGGCCAACTGGGCACCTCACAAGGCGACCAGTATGGCTATTGTCCTTCTCAGACTGACAGTGACTGGCCATTCACCTATTGCCTGCACTCATCCCTCAGTGATGTGCTGCCAAAATGTTAACATTGGGCTCTATCAAAAATGTTCCCCTCAGTCATCCATACATGTGACATTTCCTGGGTAAAATACTCTTCCTCACTGATTCAAAATAGCTTTGATTTCCATACTATCCTCTGTCTACCCCACACAAATGTCATCAGTTATATATCCTTCCCCTCCCATCAGAAAATCTATTAATTCCATACTCTCCTGCTCCGAAATCCACCAGTCTTTCTCCTGCATTCACGCTCCACTCTCTCTCAATCCACCTTGTTTTCCTTTCCCCAGTAGGTGGCTCTCTCTGGCAGATGTTCCTCACAGCAGCAGCAGTGTTGATAGGCAACTCAGCCTGAAGTGTCTGGTTGTCGGGAGGTGGGTAAAGCAGGGATTGGGTCCCCTGTGGTAATGGGCTGGGCAGTCAGTTGAGGAACAGATTCACTTTGGTCCTTAAAGTGGCCACATCTCCTTTGACTGCTGGCGATTTCTCCAAGCTTGTTTGAGGAGTGGGTCTTCTCAGGCTACTGAAGGGTGGGAGGTTGGGTTTCCCTACAGGTGGGGAAACAATACAACAGGTGCCTTCCCGATACTTGCTCTTGACTCCACGATGGTCTGGCAGGCACCAGCAGGGAGAAAGGCAGACTGTAATGTTTCTCATCCAGTGCAGCAGTAGCTTAGCCCTCTTTCCTCTCCAGTTCTTTGTTTGCTGCTGGAATAGCTGGTAAAGATGTGGCTGGAGATGTTGCAGAAACTATTTGGTGTGTCACCAATGCATACCTGGACACCCTACTAGGGATGCAAGCAGCTATCACTGTCATACCAGTAGCAGACACACTCGGAGAAAGTAGAACAAGGAGAGTTGGCCATAGCACTATGCCAAGGGTTGGGCAAAGGACTGAGGGGAGGCCTAGCATGATAATTCTTTGGGATAAATCCCAAATTAACTGTCTCATAGCCATAAGCCATGATAATCATGAGAGGAATTGGTTACATTTGGAGGAGAGGCAGAAAAAATAATTATTTCACAGTTCATCCAGAAGTGGGTAGGGCCTCATTTGACATTAGGGCTGGTTGAAAAATTTCTCATGACCCATTTTCCCATCAGAAAATCGGGTTCCATGTCGATCAAAATTTTCCACAGGAAAATAATTTTCCATTGGAAATCGAAATTTTTCATTTTGATTGAAACTGTTGACCTGACCCAAAACAAAACATTGTGTTTCAGACTCTCTCACTTTGCCTGAGCCACCGAGGTGCTCCCTGGGAGTTTTAGTTCTGTGTCCCTCCTGCCCCTGGGGGCCCAGTTCCCTGGCTAGACTCCCTCTCCCATGATGTATTGTGAGTGATCTCTCCTGGTGGCAGAGCCTGCACTGTGCCACATGGCATCTGTAGATTCTGAAATGAATCAAGATGGGCCAGGAAACAGCAGCCTGCCTTGGGGCCCTATGGGCTTCTGCACTGTCTGGAATCTCTGCTGTGCTCTGTGCTGAAGCTCTGCCTGACACGCCCCTCCACACTGCATATTTGACCCAGCATCTCCCCTGGGAGGCGCTCCATGGAAGCCATGCTGATTCTCCCTGGGGAACCTCCCTGCCTGTGTTAAGGCTTCTTGCCACACCCAGTTGACCCAGAACAGGGCACAGCTTCTTAGTCCTTGCAATGGACCCCACCTTTGTGGGCCTGCATACTTTATTTTTGGGTGGGGGAAAAGCAAAAATTCAGACTCAAGACAAAACAAGTCCCTCCTTGGATCAACCAAAAAACCAAAAGGGTTTGTGGCAGCACCTTACTTCAGGGGTGCCTGGGTAGCAGCTTTACTGGTGTCCTTACAGTTATGTAGTCAGATCAGTCTCCCCCTATTAGGTGTACCCCTGGGGTTTACTGGACTCCTCGCAGAGCTGGAGGTTTGGGGCATGGCGGTTCATCCTGATATTTCAGGAGTTGCTCTCCATCCCCTCTCAGGGCTTCCCCCTTGTGGACCGAAGCTTCCTCTTTTTAAAGCCCTCCACCCAACTATGCATGATTGGCTGGGCTGGTAGGGCAGCTACCCTAGTAGGGGAGGTTCCTCTCCTGCCAATGTGGAGTTTATACACCCTGTCACACAAGCATATGGTTGTCTTCTACAGTTCCGACCCTGGAAATCCTCCCATTGTCAGATGTGGAGCTTTTAGAGCCTATTCTGTTCCCACCTTTTATCTGGATTAAAGGTGCCAGACCAGAGGTGAAGATCTTACCCCTAAATTCTATTTTTCCACACAGAGATGGAACAACAGCACAGAAAGTTAATTGCTTAAAAAGGTATGGAGATTTACACGCATACATTCAGGCACTAAAGTAGCTGCAACGTTACATAATTGCTGTGTGTCGGACCATTCCGTGCTTGTGAGACAATAACAGGTAGGTCACAAACAGTTCCAGTTACATTACAAGATGATTAGTTGGACTGAAGGCAGAAATGGAAAAGGATTGGGGATTACTTGTTTATATTATTCTAGATACAGAGTGTGAATGGGGTGAGTATTGAAGTAGATTATAGATTTGTCTTCTCTTGGCATATTTTTTTTCTGACTAGGATGTCCCATATTTTTTGAGAACTATCTGCAATGCCAATGGACATTATTTGGTTTTAAGGCACATCTTCACTCTTATCTTACTAAGACTTGTGATTCTACAATGAGCTGAAATTGTGACTGCTCATTGTTAGGGTCTTCCACTGTTGATGAAGCATCTAGCATTATATTGTTTCTGTGGCACAAATATATATTGGGAAAAGATTGCGTCATGACTGCTTGTCCCTCTAAGACTCTTACAAAATGAGATGGATATCTCCTAAGCCTATGCAAGCTAAACAAATTTTAAATAAATAATGAAGTCCAATCTAAAGAGAGCCCACAGGAATCTTTGTGATGGGAAATTTCATCTTTATCATCCCATTTTGTCTCTGGGAACATCTATGCAAAATGGGATTAAAAATATAGATTAAGAGAAAACACCACAAGTGATGTGTGTACAGAAATAAGTTCAGCTACATGCATTGTAAAATTGCTCCCATTTGACATAGGAGCATAGCTGCCATTAACTATTAACTAGACAGGTACTAGTAATAGCCCTTGTCAAATCTTTTAAAGGAAATCAATACACAACATAAATGTAAAATCAAAAGGTTCTTCCCTGGACAGTACCATCTCACTTGTGCTGAACACATAAAAGCCACATAGCTTGGTACTATTTCTTGTAGCCCCCTTAGTCTCGCTTTGGTTACACAAATGTGGCAAGATGTGTTCTTCAGACCTTAGCAAGAAATTAGCAGGAAAGTCCCTGTGATGATATTCATTCCAGTTGATATGGAGAGGGGGGCTAATACAGGGGTGAGTGATGGTGTAGGGGTTGAAGCCTCACTGTTGAAACACTGCAACTGTCTGGAACTAGAAGCTGAAATCTTGGCAGGGGCAACTCAACAACCTTCATGCTTCTGAGGTTGAAACAATGAATTCCATGCACTATACTGGAATTTACTTTGGATGCAGAGGACATGTTGTAATCTACTTGCCAGAAAAAAAGAACTTTCTTATCTTTATCATTAGCAAGATACACTGAAGCTACTTACGGCACTGGATTTTTTTGTTATGGTTGGGTATCAAAGAGAAATGCCAGAGTGAATCCAGTGTGCCTAAAATATTATCCAAATGCTCAAGAACCTTTATGACAACTAAAGAGACAATCTATGCAGAGTCAGCAGAAGGGTTCCATATATTTCAAAGACTGAATTATAATCTTATATTACATTCAGAGGCTGCTAAATAGCCCACCTAATACTGACTATTTTGCTAATGCAAATAGTATTTGTGCTTTATTGATAATTTTTTTATGTTTAACTTTATTCAGTACTTCATAGTGCACTTGTTTTCATAATTATTTATATAACGCTATTGATTCACAGGGTGATTAATCAGGGTGTTTGTATAGTACCTAGCACAATGAGGTCCTGGTCCATGACTGGGGCTCTGAGGCACTAACATGATACAAATATGTAAAAATACAAATATACAGTAATACATTATAATAGATCTATTAGTTTTAAATTAAGTCTAAGGGTTCTATTTTTAGCATGTGGATATAAGACTTTGTGATTATTTGTGGGGAAAAGGGATGAGTAACAATATATCAAGAACAGTTGCCTTATTGGATGAATTATATTTTGTAACTAGACACCTAGGGCCAAACCCTACAAAATACTGAACATTCTCAACTCCCATTGTCTTCTTGTGGACCTCATCAAGCATGAAGTCCTAAATATTTAGCCCTCACTTCTAATATACACAAACATATCCATTTTCTTTGGCTCATCTATTCCACATACAGGAACAGATATAGAAAATATTCCTTTAAAATGCACACTTTTAAAAAAACAAGTGCAGAAACTTATTTAACCTGGAAATTATTTCCCATCCATTACAAAGCTAAGCAGAATGTCTGTATTAGCGTGGCCATTGCCAAGCTCTAAACTATTTCATTGACCCTACATTTGTTATTTCTTCATAAAATGCTGACAGTTTGAGTAGTTGGGTCTAGTGGAGTTATTCCTGCATTTCTCTTGGTAAGACTATGGCTTTGAAATCTGAAGGCTTTCAACTGTTCCACTTGCCTCTCCCCTCCCCTCCATCTCCCTTATTATCAGCTGCCACATGAAGAATGGAAGAAGAAGCCGATAATGTGCTTGATTGTGTTTTCTGTCATGCCTTTCACTGGCTTGCACAATGTTCTATTCCCATCTTCCAGCAGTATAATTCAATGTCAAAGGGGCTTATGTAATATTTAGGCTTGTATTACACTAAATTAATCTTAACATGAAAAATCTTTTGATTACATAGTATATTTTGTCATTGATTGATTGACTAATTCATTTATTCATATAGTAATGTTATGTCCAACTTCTATTTATATTCAGTTGTAAAAGAAAGTTCCTATTCACAGGAGATGAATTAAAATAGTTATTATTGATACTTTCCAATGTATTTTTATAAGGCTCTCTTCTATAACACATTCTTCTCTCACCTTCCTTCTTATATTAAGCTTCATTTCCCCATTTTCATCATTCTCCTTATGGCAATCAAAATGCTTGGTTCTGAATGACAGTGTTGACCCATAACACAAGAGATAGAGAGAGATATTGAGCCTTCTCCTTGTGTTGATACTGTCAGACCAGATGTCATGGGAACAGGTGATTTTACTTGTTTAAAGAGAAAAGGACTTGGAGAAGCTTCTCTCTTCTTGTTTTTTGATTGGTCATCTGACGTGCATTTCAAGGTGCTGGGTATGTTGCAGGCTGAAGCTAATACAGACAGGTCAGGAAAGAGCAAATGGAAAGAGGAGACTCCCTTCGTCGGCATGCCATACGGGAATTATACAAACCTTCTAGCAGAGATGCCTAGACTTTGCTCTAGCTTTCCCATTAGCCATTACACATCTTCACATCTTTCCCTTTCTTTATCTTATGTAATGTTTGCTGTGGGAGACAAACTTATTTGGATATACTGATTGGGCCAGATCCTGAGCTGGTGTAAACCGGCACCAGCTTCGTTCACTTCATGTGTGTGTTTATTTGCATTATTTACATACACATCCTGAGCAGCTGCTAAGAGTTTCTTAA
Organism: Mauremys reevesii; assembly: GCF_016161935.1. Classification (NCBI taxonomy): domain Eukaryota; kingdom Metazoa; phylum Chordata; order Testudines; family Geoemydidae; genus Mauremys; species Mauremys reevesii. Next base: position 47,777,089 of record NC_052633.1, on the reverse strand, counting down.
GTTCTTTAGGGCCAAAAATGTAGGGGAAGGGGGGGAGGAAGAGAGGAAGCCAAAAAATGTTTTAAAAGACCTAGGCCTTATCCCTGCGTCTGGCCAATGTACAGGACTCAGTGTACAGTGGATGAGGTGGCAGCACAGGTAATTGCACACTGATCAGGACTTATTTAGTTGTCAGTTTCTTTATACAGTTAATGGAAACGCATTCTTCTCCCCCCTCCAACCTTAGTCATTATTCTGTGTCTGTCTTTGAGTTGCCTCAGAAGAATGTAAGTGAAATACATGTTTTAGCACGTGAGTAAGCACTATAACGTTAAAAACCACTACAACTGAAGCAAAAGTCCCCCTTCATTGTACTGAGATAACTGACTACACAATGAGTTAAGCATTCCAAGCCAAAGATAGGAAATCATGCGGATTTCAATGTGAATTATTTTGTTTTTTAAACCTCCCAACAAAGAATGGAGTATTACATTAACAATTCAGAACTAAGAAAGGTAGGATTATATTGATTATTTTTTGTTACTAAATCCAAGAGCAATACAGGTTTTAAACAAATAGGCTGAACGTTCTAGCTCAGGTTCTCTGATCATGCCAAGATGTGCTTAGTACAGGACGAAAGAGAGAGAGCAAAGAGACTTTTATGCTCCCTCAGGACTGCTGGCTGGCCATCGATTTGCCCTTGGACCTAAGCACTGTTCCAGCAGACAGGATTAGCCATCAGCATCGTGGCTTTGCTCCTATTTTAGGGGTGAGAGGTGCTACAGAAGCACTATGATGACAGAGGATTTCTCTGTGCAATAGGAATCCTCCATTTCTCAGACCAGCCAGTTTGGTGCCAGGAGACTAGTGCCAAGGAGTACAGCCTGAATATGAATTTGGGCCTTTGAGCCATTCTATGGCCTTCCACAATGAGCGAGAATTGCTTGGAAAAGGACTCGGGTGAATGCCTCCCACTTCGGGTATTAAAGTGACACCATCAAGTAGTTTAGGCCCAAATGGATAAATTATACATATGAGTCATATATAACTCTTTCAACTGACACCCTGATGATGCCCCTCTTTGGGTACATGGTATATAATGACAATGTTTCAGAAGGGTCAAAACACAGCTCTGTGCAAACGGAATTAGGGCTTGAACCTGTGAATGTCTCCAGTAAAGAGCCTTCAAGGTGCTTACCACCACCCATCAGGCACTCAGCACATCACAAGCATGTGATATGAAACAGTTTCATTTGATGTTTTGTCAAGAAATTTAAAAATTTCCCACTATTCTTTCCATTTTTGTTGATGCAAAAACTCCATTTATCTCTAGCAATAACCTCTCCCATTTTTATAGCAACTTCTATTCCCTAGGATTCCTAATTGCTTTATAGACTGTGCGCTAAGTTTTGTCCATGGAGTTTCGTCTATCATATATTCAATCTTTGCACAAGACTTCTATTGAAATCACAGGAAGTTCTTTGCTGGCTTTGAGTAGGGATGGACAAACCTCAAAGTGATGAAAGCTTGGGTTCAGTTTAGATAAGCAATCAAAGATCTTTGTGCTTCTTAAAAGCTTATTTAAACTACCCTTAAACTCTTCAGTCTGCAAATCTCATGAGAGCAGGTTTTCTAGTTTGGTTCTTATCCAAACATTGCAGAACCACAAGAAAGATTCAACATCAGTTCTAAAAGGGGGTGACTTGAAATCTATGTTCTACGCTGGTGGACGCATTCCTCATGCCACAGAAAAAGAAGGCTGAGGGATATTATATCTAACCTGGTTTGTCTATTCTTGAAGTAAGGTGCAGGGTATCCAATAGGCATGCTCACTGTGGATGAGAGATCAAAGAGCAGGATTTTGCCCTATTCGGAGGTCGGGGTCACATTACCAACCCTCAAATTTAGCCCTCTGTAGGGAGGAACTGCAGCAGCCATGTGAGTCAGTCACATCTTCGAGTCGTGTTTTAGGAAGGGAAGAAATATTTTATTGAAACTACGGGGGAATCTTATAGAGGGAGAATATAAATAGAATTGGAATTTGGCCAGTTCACTACAGCCCCTGACAGCCCATCAAACAGCCGAAAGAGGTCAGGGCTGGGAACATAAGCTGTATACTGTAGCTGATGTGAAAACTGAGACCAACATGACACCTTGTGGCTCATAATACTGTGTCATATAGAGGTTAATGCTCTCAATATTGTAATATTCATTCACTGGTAGCAATATTTTGGAGTTAAGAATATAATAATAAAGGCTTGGTTGCCATGGAATAAAACTGGCTTGACAAGTGAGAGATTTTTCTTTATTAAAATCACGGTTAATGATCTGTAATTCTTTCATCCTGTTATTATGGGTTCAGTCATGCCATTAAGGCACAGCATTTCAAGGCCCCTTGGGGCAGAGGCTCACTGCTATCCTGTTACCCTTGATATGTGGGTCAGGGGGCACAGCCAGGCCTCTTGCCCCCTCCCTGCCCCTTGTGGGGTATCTTGTGCTGAAGTGCTACACAGAAAGAGTAGTCCCTGCACTCAGGTAGCCCCCACAAGGGTGCAAGGAAGAGTGGTTCCTTGTGCTTTCCCTCCTTGTGCACCCATGGAGTGACTGGGCAAAATCTGGCTCTAAATGAGTCACTTTCCTGCTTGAAGGCTAGATTCTCAGCTGGCAGGGGCGGCTCTAGGATTTCCGCTGCCCCAAGCATGGCAGCACGCCGCTGGGGGCGCTCTGGTGGTCGCCAGTCCCGCGGCTGCGGTGAACCTCCCACAGATGTGCCTGCAGAGGGTCCGCTGGTCCCACGGCTCCGGTGGACCTCCCGCAGGCACGCCTGCGGATGCTCCACCGGAGCTGCGAGACCAGCGGACCGTCCGCAGGCATGCCTGCAGGAGGTCCACCGAAGCCGCCTGCCGCCCTCCCGCGGGACGCCGCCCCAAGCGCGCGCTTGGTGCGCTGGGGTCTGGAGCCGGCCCTGTCAGCTGGTATACAAAACACATTGTTCCACTAAAGTTAATGGAGCTACACTGATTTACACCAACTGAGGATTAGCCCAATAATATAGACTGCATATACTGGTAGATAATTAATATTCATACTTAATGACATAATTTAGCTATCTGCAGTGTTGTTGAAGCCATGTTAATCCCAGGATATCAGAGACAAGGTGGGTGAGGTAATATCTTTCATTAGACCAACTTATGTTGGTGAGAGAGACAAGGTTTCAAGCTACAAAAGAGGTCCTGAAGCAGAGGTCCTGTGTAAGCTTGAAAGCTTGTCTCTCCCACCAACAAAAGTTGGTCCAATAAAAGACATTACCTCACCCACCTTGTCTCTATAATTTAGCTATGGCTTTTTAGACAAAGGGCTAAAAATTTAATTAATATGCTATTTTACCTTTATACTCCTAAGAAAGGTATTGGACAAGTAGGTAGTGTATAATATTCCTTAAGTTATTGAAACCTGTTTTCCTAAATTCAGAGGAATAAGATTTGGGGGGGCCAGAAAGGCCGGAAGCGATTTTGAAAAATTTCTTGTTTGGCTTAAACAAAATTTTAAACCAGCAATATCAACAAGGGAACAGGAACCAAAGTGGCAGTAAATTCACCTTATTATTTTCACCATTTCTGCCAGCAGCGATGGAGTCAGGAATTCTGGTGCCATCATACAATGTCTGTTCCTTTCTTTGTTCCAACAGCATTCTCACAAATACCAGAGTTATTGAACTACCCCTTGCCTTCTGGTATAGTAATTCAATTTTCCATCTAAACACTAACTGTGATACTGTGGCTGAGGGAGCTGACATAATCTTTAGATGTATACTCAGGGAAATATTGAATAGGAGTAGGGAGGTGGCATTAGTGAGCCTCTGTACATTATTGAGACCATTACTCGAATATTGTGCCCAAGTCTGGTGTCCACATTTCAAAAAGGATGTTGAAAAATTGGAAAGGATTCAGAAAAGAGCCAGAAGAATGATTCAAGGTCTAGAAAACCTGCCTAAAGTGAGAGACTTGAGAAAATCAGACTATTTCATTTATTTCACAAAGGGTTAAGAGATTATTTGAGTATAGTATTAGTTCCTACATGAGGAAAAGATTTTTGATAGCAGGGTGCTCCTTATTCTAGCAGACAAAGGCTTACCAAGACCCAACAGATGAAGCTCAACAAATTCAGACTAGAAATAGTGTACAAATTTTTAACTGTGATGATAAATAACCATTAAAACCACTTAAATAAGGCTTTGCTGAATTTTCTATCAGAAGAAATCTTTAAATTAGGACTGGATATCTTTCTACAAGATACGATATAGCTGAACCAGAAGTTATGGGTTTCCTCCAGGAATTATGGAGAGACTTCTAATGTCCTGTGTTATGCAGAGGTCAGTCTACATGATGATAATGGTCCCTTACAGCCTTAAAATCTGTGTTAGAAGAGAGAAGATTTTATAGGAGAGTGGTAGGGGGCAAAAGAATCTGCCTAGAAGCAAACAGCATGGTTAGATCATCCCTATGCCCATCTGATCTCTAGCTGGAATAAGAGCCCTTTGTGGCTTAGAGCAGGTGACACAATACTGAGCAACTTTCAGGCTGCTCTAGCGTGCACTGCCGAGCCAACCAGGGCTTACATGACCTAAGAATTTGGAGGGACAATTTTCCAGATAAGCCTGGGTTTGCAAGGTGAGGATTAGACAGGTTAGAGGTTTTTATGAGCAGCTTTTTAGGTCTGATTATGTACTCTGTAAACATTAAAGAATGATATGTCACAAACAGATATGAAGCAGATAGGCACTAGCTCTATTTTCCAGATGAGGAAACATATCATTTCTGGCTAAGTGACTTGACTGACACCATCCAGTATGCCAGTGTCAGAATTGGGACTAGACTGTAGGAAACCATTGTTCTCAGCCTTCTGCTTAATCTACTAAAACAGGTTATTAAGCTGTACCCCGGCCCAGAGAACACATAAGCAGCTCAGCACAGGTGCCCTGTGGAAGGGAATTTGAAGCAAAGCTACAACACTCAGTGGCAGAACGCACGGCTTCTCTTGCCACAACCACAAATTGGTCTAAGAAAACATCATCAAGGTAGCAACCCATGGCTGCGTGTTTCCTGGGTTTCAGCCCCGATGGCTGTAGCAGGCCTGTAAAAACCCCATGATCTTTAGGAAAATCCACAGTGTCAAATGTGAACCCTTTTAAGTGCATCTTCACAAGACGAGGGCAAGCAACCTCCATTATTTTAAAGGGAAGCAGAGATGAGCATCTTCAAGTATTTGGCCCCAAAAATCAAGTCAGCCACAACTCCAACCTTGGTAGGCCTCAAAGTCCAGCACTGTGTGCTCAACAACAGAGCCACGTGTGGAAAGGCTCACTGTCCAATTACCTATTAGTATTTAGTGGTGTCAGGGCCTAGCTCTGATTTCCAAGAGGACTTTTATTCTACCTGGGTGGGGTAAAGGGGCCTTAATGAAAACTATACTCTTGAGACTAGGACTGAAAACTGGGATTCCGCTCAACATTTGGAGGGAGTCCCCAGAACACAGACCAGGATACTTTCATATCTGACTGATAAAGAGAAGAACTTGAATGGGCCTATAGCCCAAAGTCTTGGAGTGCACCTTCATCAGTCTTCACCCTTCTGGGGGTTGTGTGTGATTTGTAACGGTTGCTACTGCTCTGCCCAATATATATATATATATATATATATATACACACACACACACACACATACACACACAGATATATTCTGTATCCCTTATTTTGTGCTCTGCTGTTCAAAGATGAGGCTGTGGCTAAGTTTAGGAAAGATTTATGGCTTGTCTATATGGTAGGGTAATGCACTGGACATGGGTGTGACTTCTAATGCACAACAATATGTTGCACATTAATTGGTCTGTGTAGACTCTGCTAGTGCACACTAAAGGTTCCCTAGTATGCTTTAATGTAGTGCTGTTTCAAACACCAGTATGTTAAAGCACAACAGCAAGGTCTACACGGACCAATTAATGTGCAACAAGTTAGTGCACTTTAGAAATCACAGAATTACAATGCATTAGCCCCTCCTTGTAGACAAACGTAGTCCCAAACCTCCTAAAATTTTAATTGAAGTATGCTATGTACACTTTTTGAATACAACGTGGCACTTAGATTTCCTACAACAACCTGCTGTAATTAGCTTCTCTGATCTTGTTCTTAAATTCTTCCACAATCTAAGTCTTAAAGGATACATAGCAAAAGATATAAAGTAATTAGAGCATTTGCTAACCTGATCTCTAACTGACTGACATATTAGCGTTTTCAGCCAATTAATGTGCCAGGAAATCAAATAAAAATATCAGCCTAACACATACCTGGCTATCAGCCTGTTACTTAACTGTTGGCATGTATTAGAGAATTTAATACATAGTGTTTTGAGAGCGAGTGAGCCCATGTATTGTTTATGAATATTACATAAAAACTGTATATGGACACTTTCTCTCTCTAAACATTGTGAATGGTATTGTATGAAAACCAGTATTTTTACATATATACAGTAGATTCTGTTAATCAATATTTTACATATGCAAGCGTACACAATCTTCATTTTTATGTAAATCTCTCTTCAGCAGACAGGTGCATTTTCCGATCTCTATTCTTCATCAGGAAATCCAATAACATGGCTGTGTACCTACATCTGGTGATGGTTTGACCCAGTGTGCACTTGAGCATGGATTTCGAATATGGGCAGCAAGGAAATAGCTTATTTCCCCCCTGGCCTTTATAAAAGTAAATGCAAAAAGCCCAGTGTTAATGCAATGTTAATGTTGCCAGAGCAAGCATTTAAAAATCAGGAAATTCCAGAAGTTAAGTTTGCTCCAGCAATGTTCAGTCTGTATGTTGCTCATCCTGTATGTTTCAAGTATAGTTTAATAACAAAGAGTAATATGATTAGGCTTGACAGGATTCGATTTAAATCATTACACATCAGTAAATGTGAATTTCACCTTACACAAACAACTCAACTAAAAAAATACCCATTGATAGCAGTCAGCAAGCTAGCATCCTCAGGGTTCCAGACCGCTGAAGGCACAAGGAAGGTGGTGGTCCTGGCAGGGCAGAGCAGGGACCACCAGCCAGTATTATGAGAAGAAGGATGAGCCCCCACTCTGGGGAAGGCCACCCTACTGTTGAACAGCTCCAGCCCACACTCCTGGCCAGTGTCTTTATGAGTGAGCAGGACCATGGACAGTGGGGCTGATGCCCCAGGACCAGTGACAGTGGGGTGACCTCCCTCGTGACCGGGTCAAACATACAAGGTAAGGTGCAGCAGACTGCAGTCCCGGCAGGGAAGAGCCTGCCTGCACCTTACCTTGTATCTGCAGGGATCAGGTGTCACTGGCCACAGAACCACATAAAGAGTACCCTGCAGCTCTGCTGAGATGGCTCTTCTCACTCACTCACCGGCTGGTAGTGCCAGGACCATCCCAGGGCAGGAGTTGTTCAGCAGCAGGATGGCCTTCCCAGTGGCCAAGGACTCATCCTCCTTCTTGCAGTCCTGGCTGGGGTTCTCTGCTCTTCCTCAGCAGGACCACACCCTTTCCCACACGCTGTGCCTGCAAGGGTTGATGTCACTAAATAATTATCGGCTCCTTCTCCCTTAATTTCCTGCAACTGTAGAAATTCAAATGGATACAACAAAATACTGTTGAACCCCATAATTCCAAACAACTGAGAAAATTAAAAATTGATAAAAATTGAAAAAATGCTCTAAAAAAATAACAAACTGAATTCTGTCAAACCTAAATATGTTAAGGAAAGGAAAGTGTAATCAAAAACACTACATACATGCCAGAAGAACTTTTAAGTTCTTTGAAACAAGTGCTTACTTACCTAAAGAGCTGATAAAAAAAAGTGTCTTCATTTTTTTTTTATGGCAAATTGGGTTTTCAATTAAACAATGTTTTTTGTGAAAAGCGTCTGCTTCCCATGGAAAATTTTGATTTTCTGGTGAAAAACAATACACCTGAAAGACAAAATAAATTAGATTTTAGTATGAAAACATGAAAATTTCAATTTGGATATGCCTCCTTGGTAACCCAGGGGAGTTGTAGTTAGGATGCCTCCTGCCCCTATCCTCTAGCAGCTGGGCTTTCCCAGCCATACTACATCTCCCATGATACACTAAGGCCAGGAAGATGCACTGTGGTAGTGAAGCAAGAGATGGAGACCATACTGCATCATGGGAGATATAGTCAAGGCAGGGAGCCACACTTATAAAGAAAATGGGGGCATGAGGCACTGTGATGGCATTTCTAAATAAAAATTTTTGGTTTTCAATATTTATTTGTAGCCAAAATTTTCAAATTTTCTGTGGAGAAAAAAAAAATATTTTTGACCAACCCTATGAGCTAGCTGTGAATGCCTAGGTGCACTTGGAAAGGAACTTTTCCCCAGGTCATATTGGCAGGGGGAGGTTTTCGCTTTCTTTTACAGCATGTGTGTGTAAGGGGAGTCACGTACCAGGATTATCTGGGTATATCCCGTTTAATCATTTCCCTGATACTGCACGGGCCTTGAGCACTGGTGCACTCATGTTCTCTGCCTGTGGCACATTATCGTTTACTCTCCTGTGGGTTATAACTCTTGGGTCTTATTTTGGTTGTTGGATTTAGCGTGCGGGTGCTGGGTGGTGTTGGTGGCCCGTTTTATACATGAGGTCAGACTAGATGATCTAGTGGTCCTTTGTGGCCTTAAGCTCTATGACTCTATGATTTAAGATGCATAATGTAGAAATAAAGAAATTACCTACTATACATGCCATTGCTCACTTATTTGTTAAATCAAATCTGTTTCAAACCCAGGAATGCATTAGATTCAAACTTCGTCCATTTGTGCTATATCTCTATTTTAAAATGTGGCTATGTTTTTGTTGAGTTTTTTAATGGGAAAGATGTTTACTTCCTTCCCTTCATGATTTCAAAGATATCTGAAGAGATTTTACAGTAACTTTGGGTGGGGGAATTACCTTTGGGCAGAGACCATCCATAGAAAATTTCAGCCCCAAAAGTCAATGTTTCCTGTAAATAGGCTCCTAAGTCCATACTCTGGCAACTAAATACATGTGGCCGGATCTTCAGAGGAGCTGAGCAACTCCAGTTCCTTACTCATATTAAGCTGTTGTTACTCAACACTCCCCAAAATATAACTTATTTAGGTGTCTAAAGATGGATTTAGGGTAAGATTTTCAAAAGCCCCAAAGTGCCTAAGTAACTTGGGAAACTAGCATGTAGGCTGCTAAGTCACTTAGACACTTTCATAAATGTTACCCATACAAGCCTAACTCAAAGTTCACAGGTCTGGAAATGTTGGCCTTCATGTACAGGATTTATAATGACTCAAGAGGATGCCTGAGATGCTAAGCAAATAGACAACCACACTTTTTGTTCCTTAATTTGGAAATAAAAGTTTACTGAGCTGTGAACAAAACAAATTGTCTCCTGCTAAATTGATTTCTTCTGTACTGAGAGACACAGGATTTTGTACATTCTTTGTAAATAAACAAAACTGCATCAAAGAAATATCTGACTACCACCAATTTGTCCTCCTAACTGAAACAATCTACTAGAACCCAAATTTTTGGCTACTCACTTGTGTCAAAGAAGTAATAATATAGTTTCAAATGCTGCAAATTATTTGAGTCTCATACTGATGTAAAATAATTACTAGCAAAGGTTAAGGATGATGGTTAAAAATACAGTATATTTGAAACATGTCTATATTTGCAACCCTGCATTTGTCGTGAATAATGTTTTCCAGTGTTCTCTTCACAATCAAACCAGTGATACCATTCTTTGGCTTCCTCACTTTGTTAGATGAAGGTAAATAGTACATTGAAAGGATATGCTAAAAGTCACTAGTTACTGACCCTTTCATCAGAAAAGAAACTTAACTATTTTGTTTTTAATCTGAATTTAGCTAGAGGTTAGTGAGATTTTCAAGCTTATTCTTTTTAATTGCACTTACTGTACGTTTGAAGTTTCCAATCAAAATACTGCAAATAAAATTCATGACACATTAAGGTTTCCTGACATATCCAAAAGACAGAAGAGTTTCTATTTCTTGTAACTCAGCAATCCTTTTCCCCTCCCCCCGAGGAAAAAAAAACCTTATAACTATCAACTGGTCTCCTGCTTGGATTAATTTACTTCACCAAAACAGTGACCACTGTCAAATGCCTTGCATCTCCATGGAAACAGTTGCCTTGGCCATAGACAAAGGTCTGCCTATAATACAATACCATAAGAGTTTCTGTGGATGTAAACCCCTTGTTTAAATCACAATGCAAAGGTATATCTTATATTATTTCTGCCTGGCTGTTGCAGCTGCTAAGCTTTCATTCCAAAATAATATTTTTTCAAATGAAGTAGCAGAACACAGCTTTACATTTTTTGTTATCCCTCCGAGCGCAAAATAAAAAATGCCTGTACTGCCACTACCTGATTCAATCAAGTGGAGTACATTGGATACCCACAGGCTACAAGTGCTGGAAAAAGCTGACTTGTATTTTAATTAATAATGCGATACACTATCTCAACAGCTAGGCCATTGGCAATCTGATTTGCTTTGTTCATTATTTGCTGTAAACAATTTTCAAACAATGTGTAGGCAATTCTATTTCTGAGTTTCTCCGGCTAATTCATAACATTAACTAAAAGACAGGGATTTTTCTTGCACAAGAAAACAACTGATTAAACCTTAATCATAGCTCTACGGAAGATATCAGGCTAGTATGCAGCAAAATAAAGGTAAGAGGTAAAAAAAAGAGCAACTTCTCAAACCGGCTTCTGATAAGTCAGGCCAATTATTGGTTGGTTTTGCTACATGTTGCCACATGGGAGACCCAGGTTTTGGCGTCAGATAGACTACTTTTCTCTCTGGATGCTGGGGTAAACCATGTTCCAGGAGTGACAATTTTAGACTCAGGGTGGAGGAGGAAGAGGGTATAATTTGTATCACTAATGTTCCCTGTGCTGTCAAGAGGCACCAAGTTATGGCTGCAAGACACAGTTGGCTGCAGGGATGACATGGCATTCATGGGGCAATAGCTCAGCAATTGCTTGTGAGAGAGGGAAAAGTGGTATATTATTAGTAGTAAATATTTAGAGCGTGGTTGTTCCCAATGGTCTCATGGGGATTGGGACCCCATAGTGCTGGGCACCACAAAGAACAGAAAAGAGACAATCCCTGATTGTTACAACCAGGCCAAATACAGTCACGTGTCAGATACAAGTAGACGGAATCTCTGGGTCCTGCATGTTTCTAAATCAGTGGTGTGTGGGTAGAGTTTAATCACTATTTCTAAGTCTGGGAAATTCCTGGGCTCAGACCTTCTGTCTGACTCCCTTGCTTGGGACAGGAGTTACCATCACCCCGCTACCATAAACCCAAGCCCAGTGTCTGAAGCCTCCCAAACACCCTCAGTCGCTTTCACTCACTCCCCCAAAGCTCCATTTCAGTTATGTGTACTCTGGGCTTCTAGTTTTAACCTTCTTGTGGTCAATATGGAAGGTAAGCAATGAACATGGGCTTAGCCAAGGAAACTTTACTCTTAAAGCCCTGGAGAATTAGAGATCTTTAAAACAACAAGAGTCCTGAGATGCACCATCCTCTGATCTGATCTTAGCCCTTCTGAGAATCCAAAGTTTGCCAGCATTTCAGGCTGGGCAGAGTCCCTCCGTCCCTCTGTCGCTGCAAGGCCTTCTTACAAGGGGTGACGGTCAGCCCTGTACACAAAGCAGAACACTGCTCTTCAGTAGGGTCTCTCCTTTCTGTCATTGGCCCAGCTGAGAAGCTACATGCACCCTTTCTCATGCTTGCCCTCTTGCAGGCCCTGTACAGAACAGCCATTGTTCCATGGTTGGGCCAGCAGCTGAGAGACAATCAAAAATAAATGGCTCCAGGCTGCAGTCTCCTAGCAGGGCAGCTGTCTGAAGACAATGCAATAGGCTCTTTGGGCACATCCAGGCTTTTATTCACTCATTAATTTCACCCAGATCTAGCTCATCTATCATACCTGCTCTGAAGGGCTGAAAGATACTTCACAGTAAACATAGCTATATCCATCTACTGGGATCTATTCCCAGCTCTGCCACTGGCTAGTTTTGTGACCTTGTGTAAGTCATTTAATTTCTTTTCCTCTGCATGATTGGGTATTGGAGGCACAGGCATTGACTTTAATTTTTCAGGGTGGATGCTCCATCCCCACTCTGTCCAAGGCCCCACACCCACGATGAGGCTTTCCCCAAGGCCCCACCCTCACTCTGCCTCTTCCCGCCCCTGCTCCACCCCCTCCCCAAGACCCTGACCTCACTCTGCCTCTTCCTGGCCCCGCTTCATCCCCTCCCCCGTGCACCTCTCTCCCACCACTGAACCACTGATTGGCGGCAGGCAGGGCCGTCCTTAGGCATACACAGCATATGCAGCTGCGTAGGGCACCAAATTGCCCCAAATTTCATGGTGCCCATGGCAGCTGCATAGGCAGCAGCACCAGTCCTGGCGACCAGCTCTATCCCTCAACCGTCCCCCCCTACAAGGGCCAGGGCCATACCTGGGGAGGCTGGGGCCCCAGACAAGTCCCTCCGCCCTGCCTCTTACCCTTCCCCCTGCTCCGCCCCGGCCCGCCTCCATTCTACCTCTTCCCCCAGCGACCCCACACTCACCAGCAGCGGCAAGAAGTAGGGCAACCTCACTCCCCACACTCACTGGCAGTGGCAGGAAGCGGAGCAATCTGGCCCCTGCCCGCTCTACTCTGCCAGCTCCCAACTGCAGTGCTCCGCTTCCCACCGTCGGTGAGTGCAGGGAAAGGTTTGCCCCCCCCGCATTCACCAGAGGCGGGAAGCGGAGAGACGTGGCCTCACCCTGCTCTGCTTCCCTTGCCCTGGCCCCAGCCATGTCGCTCGCGTTGGGGAAAGGACCGCCCCTGACTCTCACCGGCGGCGGGAAGCAGAGCGCCGAGCCTGGGAGCTGGAGGAGTAGAGCAGGCTGGGGCCGGGCTGCTCCGCTTCCTGCCACTGCCAGTGAGTGTGGGGGGGACCCATTGCCCCAAGTCCCCTTCTCCAAGCGACATGGCTGGGGCCAGGGCGAGGGAAGCGGAGCGGGCTGCTCCCAGCCCCCCGCTAATCTCCCCGGCCAGTCTGGGTCTCTGGGGCCCCCAAAAGTGCCCCCCCACCAGCTCCTGCCTCCCAGACCCTGGGGGAGGGGAGGCCTGGGGCTGCCTAGGGTACCCAAATGGCTATGGACAGCCCTGGTGGCAGGACTGGCCAAACTCACCAATCGGTGGGTTCCTAGTCAGTGCAGAGCACCCACTACTTTTTTTCCATGGGTGCTCCAGCCCCAGAGCATCCACAGAGTTGGTGCCTATGATTTTAGGATGCATAATATCAGTCTTTACTATAATTTTTTACTGTTTGCTATTGGTTTTCAGTTTATTTGGAAGGGTTGCAAGGGAGCTGGTTGGCTAAAGGGGTACAAGATGTTTTTTTTTCCTATAATGAATCATCAACCCCAGCCCAATAGTGATTTGCCTGTTTCGCTATATGGGAAATCTGTTGCTTATGCCAACTTAGTATTCAGTGGACAGGTAACTAGGAGCACCCTGGAGTAGTCTTTCTGGGACTATCCCCAGAAGGGACAAGAAGAATGTAGATGAACTATAGAAGTGTCTCACCTATATAGTAGATGTGGATCGTCCAGGTCAGGGTTCCAGTACACCGGAAAAGCAGCATGTGGCACAGTGTGTTGCACTGTTGCAGCCATTACAGTGTCTCTTCTATAGATGAAGTTCTTAGTTTCCAACAATGTTGTAGTAGGAAGAGGGCCTGAAGCATAAGCCCTTGTATCAGAGGCCTGGTATGAGAGCTGAGGCCTGGACTAAAGTTGTGGTCAAAGCAAAGTCAGGCTGTGAGCTAGGCAGGTCTTTCTCACAGAATCTGTCAAGAACAGGGCTAATTTTGCAGAAACACACATTCCTAAGAAGTGCTAGGCACACTCTATGAAGGCAAACACATTCCAGAAGGGTGGTACCAGAACACCTCAATGCCAACACAAAAGATAACAGGAACATGCTGACCCACCTTAAAGATAAGGTCAGGATAACAACATGATGGATAGAGATGTTTTGATCGAACCAACAGGTACAAGGTGATGGGTGGTAATTGGCTACATCAGAGGGTGCCAACTAACTACATCAGAGGGGCAATATGTAACTTGTTTGTACTGATGTATAAAATGGAGTCTCAGGGTATGTCTTCACTACCGGCTGGATCAGCGGGCAGCAATTGATCTAGCAGGGATCTATTTATCGCTTCTAGTCTAGACATGATAAATTGATCCCCGAGCGCTCTCCCGTCAACTCATGTACTCCAGCTTGGCAAGAGACACAGGTAGAGTCGACGGGGGAGCAGCAGCAGTTGACTCACCGTAGTGAAGACACCGCGGTAAGTAGATCTAAGTATGTCAACTTCAGCTACGTTATTCACGAAGTTGAAGTTGCGTAACTTAGATCCATCCCCTCCGCCGCCAGCATAGACCAGGGCTCAGAGGGAGTGTTTTTGGCCAGTCTGGGGGCTGTGGAAAGTCCCACTACTGACTGAGCTGCGTCCATTGTCATGGGCATACATGTGCTAGTGTAACTGTAGACATTGATCCGGGGAGCTAGGACAGGCTTTGTCGGCAATAAATCTGGCTGGGTGCCTTCGTACCTTAACGTATCTTGTGGTCATTGGACTGGTTCACACAGCTAAACATCTAGCGACATCTATCAACAGATGTCAGTCCAAAACCTTCTACCAGCACCAATATTTCATAAGTGAAAAAGAGGAGTTTTATTATCACTACACTTAGGCCAGATTTTTAAAGGTATTTAGGCATTGCTCTGCTCAGCACTGCAATGCCTAACTGATTTAGGAGTCTAAAACTCATCTTCAAAAGGCATTTAGGGACTTAGGAGGCTAAGTGCAGCAGTGCCTAAATACCTTTAAAAATCTGTCCTTTTGCCTGTTAAGATACTTTAAGCTCTAGTGTTTCTGAAATTGGAAACACTACTTAAGAGACCCTACTTAAGAGCAGGGTTCTGCTTTGTGTAGGGAGGCTGACCATCCACATTTGTGAGAAGAACTTGCAAAGAAGGCAGGAGGGGTTCTGCCCAGCTTGAAACACTGACAAACCTGGTCTCACCCGACTCACAGAAGGGGTGAGATCAGTGGATAGTATGCATAGTTTTAACTGTTTGGGGCCAAATTTTCTATATCAGAGGAATGAGGACCAAGAAGAAAATGAGTATGCATCAGACACATACATTATGCATGTAAATTGTTTATAATGCGTGATGGTGCAAATAAACTGAGTAATAATGCACAGAAATGACTACATTATTTAGAGTCCCTATTATTAGCATACACAAATGCAGTAACTATGCATGTAAATATAGGTGTGCAGCAGGGCCGGTGCAACCATTTAGGCGACCTAGGCGGTTGCCTAGGGCACTAGGATTTGGGGGGCGGCATTTTCTTCGCCAGCGACTGAGGCAGCTGGATCTTCGGCCGCCGCTGGCATTTAGGTGGAGGGAGCTGGGGCAGGGAAACCTGCAGCAAGTGGGGGGGGCAGCACGCAGGGGAACTCCTCACCCTGTGCTCGGGGTGGAGGCGGAGTAGGGGTGAGCTGGGGCGGGGGGAGTGCCTCAGGGCGGAGGGTAGGGAGCTGCCACAGGGGAGGTACCTCAGGGCGTGGGGGGTGCCTCAGGGCAGGGGCTCGGGGACAGGGGAAGGCGCAAGGTGTAAGTTTCGCCTAGGGCGCAAAACATCCTTACACCGGTCCTGGTGTGCAGATTTACATACAGAACTTGGCTTTTGAAAATTTAGTCCTTAATAGTCAGGAGAAAATAATTATTCAAAAATTCTCCAATAAAATATGTATTTTAATACTGTATATAGCTTAGTTAGTTGCAAGTTGCAGCTATTCTGCAGTACTATGCTTTATATGTGCCTTGATCACCTTAAAAGGTGAAGGCAATGCAGAAGCTTGGTGGTGCACGATACATGGCAACACAGAAGACCCAGATTCAAAACCTTAGGGTTTCCATTCCTTGAATCTGTCAGACACAACATTGACTTCTGGGGGAAAGAGTGAGGAACATACCACTATCTGGGTGCCCAGTTCTTGTTCTTTGATTAAGAGGTATTAGTGGCAGACAGCATTTCACCTCCTCCTCCCAGACATCTGCCCCACTAGCACATCTAGGCAGAGTGAGTGACACTCCATGCCCTCAAAGAGTGCCACCAGGGTTCTGACTCCTGCGACCAGAGATAGGCATGAGGAGGTATGCTGCAGCTTTCTATAGTGCATATGTGGAGTGCTTCCTTCCCTCACACTCACTCCCCTGAGTCATTCTGCCTGTCTATCCACTACATCTCTGCTTACACACGTTTGCACTCTTCATAGCACCAAGGGCATGAATTGGACCTTAGCGTTATTCTGCATATTGCCCTGATATGTCCAGTACTGCTGGCACAAGCAGCACTTTTTAACTCTGAGCTAGGATTTTTTAAAAGGTAGCGACATAACCATCTATACTATGCATTAGGGAACACACATTTTTGGAAATGACCTTGTAAGTCTGAAAAGTGTGGAGCTCCAGGAACACCTCTATATGGAATGCAATGATTGTCTTTAATGTTTGAAAGGTAGCTTCAGGACTGTAAAGTCATAGAATTGTTCAAACTTGTCAAATCTTGAACCTCTAACTCAGTCCTTACTCAATCAAAACTCTCATTAAGCAAGGATGGGGAATTTCGCAATTCCCTGTAGTATTAGCAATTGAATGTAGATAACCATGAAACCTTTTCAGATGCTGTTTATATCTTGAAGCATATTATTGTATATGTATTTATCCTGAATTCTATTCCTTCTGCAAGGATAAAAATACAGAGTCAAACAACAGCTTCTGGATTTAAGCGACTCAGCACATTGAAAAGTGCAACAGACAGGTTTTTAGAAGTCTTGTTAAAGACAAACAAAAGAAGATTTTTGAAAACTCACTGATTTCAAGTAAAATAATGTGCATTATGTGTAAATAAGAGCCAACTCCAAACTAGTTTCAATGTCTTTTTGTCAGTATCACAGACTCATTTGAGGTGTGAGAAGACTCATTCATTTACAGCATGCAATTGACAAAAATGTACATACGTAATTGTAAAAATGTGTCACTCCAGAGAAGATGAGTTAGGAGATCTTTATTATTATTTATTTCATTCTTTTCTCTGCCTCTCTCCCCACACCCCATTAAATATTTAGCTTTGGAAGTCACTGGGGGAGAGGAATGCCAGGGAAACTGTTTTGCTTTCCCAAATGAATATCCTTAAGTCACATATGTTATAATATATTTGAATTTTTAAATAAATACCCCTCACACAAAAAAATTAAAAATAATTATTTATGCCCTATGAAGCTAAGTTACCCTGCAGTGCTGCCAAAAGGTCAACCATTGCCTCAAACTTTACTGTGCATACAATGACCGGGAAGTACCTTTGATAATGACCCTATGATGGAGAGTCTTGAAGACTTAATCAGTTGACATACAAGCAGCCCTAAGGCATTCATAGTTGGCATTTTCCTTATTGAAATGTACATAGACAATATGCATTTTAAACAATTCAGACTGAGTGCCTAAAATAATCATTGGACCACAGATCCCTTTTTGTAACAGACTTCTCACTATTTCAGCTCTCTCATTCTGATGAACAAATCAGCTAACAAACCAATGTGATGCATCTGGAACTAGAAAGTAGCTGCACTAAACATTGGCCTCTGCTCCATATTGTCATCAGAAACTTAATTATGTAACACCAACCTATTTTAAAGCCCCTGTTAATCAGAGTTCATTAAAAAAAACACCACACAAACTTTCTCTGAAAAAGAAATCTTATCTGAAAGCTTATGTTTAAGACAGCGTAACTATTAGGTCAGCTTATATTCCTGAGAAGCATTTGCATTGATCTACCATTAGAAATGGACCAGACAAGAACCATTTATCCAAAACCACACCATATGTTATATGGGAACTGAATATCATATGGCAAAATCAAACCACCCTTAATATTGTCCATGTCTCTGGATCATTATGGAATATGAAGCCAAGACTATCACAAGTATGAAGTAGAATATTTAGTAATTTTGCATTTAAGAATATTTCTTTCAAAATACTTCCCTATGTTACAATGGAAGAGTCACTAAATGGGCCTAGGAAGGACACACTTCTTGAAAGTAGTTTATTCTAGCTCTTTGCTGGACTGCATAGTTGTAATCATGAGCCTCCTCGAATGTGCAGACAGAAATGTCTAGCCACTTGTTTGTTTTCTTCCTCCCACACATCTTCCAGCTAGTTCAGAGAAAAACCACGCCAAAAATCAAACACTCAGGAACATCATCTGGATTTGTGACAGTCTCGTGGCAACTTTGCATCTATGAGTCAATGAATAAATGACATTACTCCAGATATGTATATATAGTATTTTTATTTTAAGAGACTACACTTTGTTTAGGACCCAATTACATCTGGCCCCAAAGTGGCCATGCAGAGGAACCAATTTTCCAACCCCCCTCCCTATGTGACCATTTTGAGGTCCCCCAGAGCTTGAGCCTAGACATGGAGAGGAAAGCAGGGGCTGTGTATCTGTACTCTGCTCTTGAGAAGGTGGGTGGAGAGGAGTGGGGAGGGGGTGGTGACATGTCCAAGGTGCTGGTTATTGTAACTGGTAGGAGGGGTATGCCATGCTCATTAAAGGGCTGTACAGATTACTGGAGCAAGAGTCACAATTAGGGTTGTCGATTAATCGCAGTTAACTCACATGATTAACTCAGAATAATTAATCATGATTAATTGCACTTTTAAAAATAGAATATCAATTGAAATTTATTAAATATTTTCAGATGCTTTTCTACATTTTCAAATATATTGATTTTAATTACAGCACAGAATACAAAGTGAACAGTGCTCATTTATATTATTTTTATTACAAATATTTGCACTGTAAAAATGATGAAAGAAATAGTATTTTTCAGTGCATTACAGTACTTGTATGAGGTGAAATCTCTATCATGAAAGTGCAACTTACAAATGTAGGGTTTTTGTTACATAACTTCACTAAAAAACAAACAATGTAAAACTTTAGCCCCTACAAGTCCACTCAGTCCCACTTCTTGTTCAGCCAATCGCTGAGAGAAACAAGTTTGTTTACAGTTACGGAAGATAATGCTGCCCACTTCTTAATTACTATGTCACCTGAAAGTGAGAACAGGCATTCACATGGCACTGTTGTAGTTGATGTCGCAATATATTTATGTGCCAGATGCACTAAAGATTCATATGCCTCTTCATGCTTCAGCCATTGTTCCACAGGACATGCTTCCATGCTGATGACACTCATTAAAAAAAATAAATGCATTAATTACATTTGTGACTGAACTCCTTGGGGGAGAATTGTATGTCTCTTACTCTGTTTTGCCTGCATTCTGCCATATATTTCATGTTATAGCAGTCTCAGATGATGACCAAGCACATGTTGTTTGTTTTAAGAACACTTTCACTGCAAATTTGATAAAATGCAAAGAAGATACCAATGTGAAATTTCTAACGATAGCTACAGCACTTGATCCAAGATTTAAGAATCTGAAGTGCCTTCCAAAATCTGAGCAGGACGAGGTGTGAGCATGCTTTCAGAAGTCTTAAGAGAGCAACACTCTGATGCGGAAACTACAGAACCCGAACCACCAAAAAAGAAAATAACCCTTCTGCTGGTGGCATCTGACTCAGATGATGAAAATGAACATGCATCGGTCCGCACTGCTTTGGATTGTTCTCGAGCAGAAGCATAATCCGTCATCAGCATGGATGCACATCCTCTGGAATGGTGGTTGAACCATCAAGGGATGTATGAATCTGTAGCACATCTGGCATGTAAATATCTTGCGATGTCAGCTATAATAGTACTATGTAAATGCCTGTTCTCACTTACAGGTGACATTGTAAACAAGAAGCAGGCAGTATTATCTTCTGCAAATGTAAACAAACGTTTGTCTGAGCGATTGGCTGAACAAGAAATAGGACTGATTGGACTTGTAAGCTCTAAAGTTTTACATTGTTTTATTTTTGAGTGCAGGGTTGTTGGTTTTTTTACATAATTCTACATTTGTAAGTTCAACTTTCATGATAAAAAAGTGCTGTAGTGCAATCTCTATTAGGTAAATTTAAAAATACTATTTCTTTTGTTTTTTTACTGTGCAAATATTTGTAATAAAAAATATAAAGTGAGCACTGTACACTTTGTATTCTGTGTTGTAATTGAAATCAATATATTTGAAAATGTAGAAAACATCCCAAAATATTTAAATAAATGGTATTCTATTATTGTTTAACAGCATGATTAATTTTTGTAATCGCTTGATAGCCCTAGTCACAATTCCTCCCCAAAACGCCTCCTGAGACAGGACAGTTGCAGTATGTGCCAACCCATATTCAGAGCCCTGAGTAATGTTTCTATCTAGTTCCTAACTACATCATCTAATCATTAATCAATAACAATAGTTGCACATATATTTATTGTATAGCATAATTTGGGAGGATGGCATGTTGGCAAACCAGTAAAAAGACTGCAATTTACAATCTAGTTCATATAAAAACACTGCAAAAGATGATATGCCATTTGTGGTGTGTGAGCATGGGGACAGAGATGACTGATGGTAAAAAGTCATGAGGTAAGTTTATGGTCTTGAGGTATAAGGTAGAAATACTCTCCACTTTCTTTAACAGCATGAATGACAACACAAATGAATTGAACTGCTTATGTAAAATGTCAGAAAGACTACCACTGTGTGGCATGTCTCTTAGCACAGTGACAGGCATATTGCACTGTTTTTTTGACTGTAGCCTGCCACGCATATAAGGTATGTCACAACTGTGATCTGCTTTTCACTTCACTGTGAGATGTACCACAAAAGTGCTGCAACCCTAACTGCAAAAGATTGCAGTATATATTGGTTGATTTTATACAGTGAATTATGTGAAATGTGAGATCACAATAGAAAGGATTGAATGGTATATTTCCTGCTCTGTTGGATTTTTATGATTTGTTATTTACTAGATCTGAGCAATTAATTTGAGATATTTGAGTTTAGTCTCCTCTGGTTTTGAATTTTTAATGATTGGTGTATGATATTTTTGACCAGTGAATAAATTCAAGATTTGCTGAATGCTCTTGGTCAGTAATTTTTGGTCTGTAAATTGTTAAAAGCAGTTACATGGGCATACTCTATATCTAAAATTTGAGAGGTGTTGATTAGTTTTAATCGACACATACTGTAGGTCACATGGCATTGCTTCTATTCCTCATTCAGTTAATGTGTGTGTTAGTGGAGGTCTAGTTTAAGGGAATAAGTTAGAAGTTCTGTCCCCATATAGAGCACCCATTTTGGAGAGTCTTGCCAGTCTTCGGCAGGGGATAGGTATGATGGGTCTTCAAAGGGAAGAGAGCATTTGCTGCACTTTTGGGACATCTTGTGTCTGCTGAGAGAGATACCACCTCAAAACTACCTGCTCCACCATCATGATAGATTCATCAGACAAAATAAAAATAAATGATAAACTCAGTAACATTCTAAGACCATGGGCCAAATTTAAACCTGGTGAAAACATGAGTAAGCGTGGAAACTTATCAGGACAGCCAGGTGACTGGGCATGGCTGGAGCAGGAGCAAGTTGAGCAGAAGCAGCTGGTCAGAATTACCTGGCAGATAGGAGTATCCCCAATAAGATGACTATGTTGAGCAGACTGGAATGGCTGCTTTCATTAGGAGCCTATACACACCTGCCTTGGGTCACCTGGTTAGACTCTGGCTTGTGGTTTGGCTGGACTCATCAGGCTTAGAACACTCAGTTCAGAAATGACTCAACAGGCTCGAGGATGGCTGTTTTTAAATCAGTGGACATCTACTCATTTACATTAGCAAGTCCATATATGCCCCTCCCCCCACCCTTTACTGGTCAGCAATACACATATATTGAAGTTTACAGGAATAGAACAGACTTTCTACTGAGATACCAAGGGCAGAAGTTGGAGCCTTACAGCCACAGACCATGAAAGCTCTTCAGATTGATTACTGATTTTATTCATCAAACCCATAAGACACATGATTAAGTCTCATTGAAGCTTGAAGTTAAGTGTGTCCATAAGTGCTTTGTTGAACTGGGACCTAGAGCCTTAAAATTTAAGGGGAAAACCTATTTGTTAAAAGATATTTAGAAAATGAGTCAGTTATGTTATGGCTGTGTCTACTCTATGAACTAGGAATGTGGTTCCCCTGCTGGCGTACACATACTCATGTTAGCTCTCCTTGAGCCTGCCTGAGTATAAACAGCAGCGTTGCGCAGTAGCATGGGTAGCAGCAGCAGGGGCACGGTTCAGCTGTGCTGAGTACAAACCTGCCTGAAACTGGTGGGTATGTTCTCAGCTATGTCTCCACTGCTGTTATCCATGCTACTGCGCTGCGTTACTATTTATACTCATGCTAGCTTGATGAGCGCTAGCGCAAGTGTATATACATGAGCAGGGAAATCATGCCCCTAGCACAAAATGAGACATAGCCTTTGATGGAATCATGCCTGCTGTGGTTTGTCACACACGTTTAATTTCCTTCATGCCTTCATGCTTTTTTCATTTTTTTTGAAGGTTTGAGGGATTTATTCTTAATGAAAAAAAATAGGCGGGGGGGAGGGGACTGTTGAAAAGTGATGTCTCTCTTCTGTATTTCACATTGCTAGGAACCAAGAAAACAAAACCATACCCTTTCCCTGTGTTACGTTTTAATAAACTGTACATTAGTTTCATTCAGTGGCTCCAGCCTCTGGCTATCCATTGAACTGCATATTAGTTTTAAATACACATTGCTTGCAATAACACTATAGCGGGAGCTGTGCCTCCAGTTAAGAAATGGTTAGGATTGCTTTACATTTGCAGTCCCACTGAAAACATTTATTGAATCAAAGGGGAAAAATAAATGTGGTCCCTCAGCTCTGTCAAGTATAAACTGTTATTGATCCCCTAAATGAAATTTGTCCATGCTGATCGATCAAACACATTATCTTTTTTTCCCCAGTCTATTACCAGCAATTGGAAACTCAAGCATCAATAGCAGCTTGACCACACATGACTGTAAATTTAGCCTATATGCTTCCAAAATCTGAATTATTCTGCTTCTCCCCACCTCTGCAAAGAGCTCAGCTGCTGCATTGTGACTATTTTTTCCCCCTGAGCTGAAGGTTAGAAAAAAATAAATTTAATAAAAAGTTGAAAATTGTTTGTGTCCTATAAAACTCAAGCAGCATGGCAATGGCTGTTAGACAGTAAGGAAGGAATCACTGGATGTACACACCATAAGCTTTAGTGTCAAATGTGTTCTGATGATGTGCTTGCACGCTGATGTGCATCTTACCTTACTTCAAATAAACTGTTAACTATGTTTGACATAGGGCAAGACTTCAGACTTTGCGCCCATTCAGTTCCTTTTAGGCATTGTGTAATAATGGCTGATTTCATTCATTAGCTTGTTAATGGAGAATAACCTATAGAGCAAAAATCACTGAGCTCACGTCATGTGAGCAAGCCAATGCCCTTATCAAGGGCGTAGAGAGTATCAGGATAGTTTACAGCTTACTGTAGTCTTGTGTTATTAGGTTGAGAGAGAGAGCACGTTTGGAGCTTCCACCAACACTGGAATTCTGAGTTCCGTTACCCCTTTTATACCTAGTTCTATATTAGTAGACAAAATCCTAGACATGTGAACAGTCCTATTCATGCTTAAGTTTAATTATGTGCTTAAGTGCCTTGCAAAATTAAGGCTAAAAGGGTCAATCACCTCTGATGAGGTTATAATTGTTGTTTCTTCGAAACAGTACAACTATACTGCATACAGTCATTAGAGCAGACAGATGAAAATAGTATAATTCCCTTCTCTGGTGGCTGGAGTTTTGTGTGTGAGTCCTGTATGTTACTGGACTGAAACTGGGGGTCATTTCAGTTCACAGACAGCTGCTGTGCCATATGACAAAAGCCGGGTTCCCTTAGCAATTGCCAGGAGGTGCTGTATGCCAAGTTTTTCTCATCTTTCTACATATTTGACAGTGGTGTTGCTCTATATCTTGCTTCTAGAGGATGCATAAAATTGGCGTTACCACTGCAACCTACTTCCAGAAGCTGGAAGTATTATACCATAGCATTCCCTGTCCTGTCATCCCATGGAGCAGGAAACACAAATCCTATTTTGAACCAGCCTCTTAATGGCAACACAAGATCTTACCCAGTAGGCCAAAGATAAAAGTGTCAGAGGATAATTCCAGATGTCTAACTGTAAAAATGTGTATACATCTGTACTGAATGTATACACCATTAAAAGTGGTCAAATGTAACAGTTCCTATGTTTTTATTTTCATAAACTAGCAAGAGGAGAGGGTTTGGGAGTGAAAGTTTAAATACCTTGTTCCATCTAATAGTCTTTTTTAAAATAAGAATGTGGAAATATGTTGTCACATGAATCTGGTTTATTTGAAATTTCAATAGATTGCAATTCTACCCTCCAGCAATATTTTTCATAGGGAAATCTTTACTCTCCATACAGAAAGTCTACATCTCACAGTGCTATCAGTAATCATTTGTTACATTTAGGAGAGGATGAATATATTTTTCCTGTCTGACTTTACATAAATGCTACAAGTAACACAATTTTACCACATTTGTACACAATGTGTGGTTTTCCCAATCTGTTTTTACCTCATGTACCAATCAACAGCATAAACTACTTGCCTATGTATGCAGCTTAATCAGATTTTTTTTAAATCAATTTGCTTTACAGCCATTTTATGCTTGTCTGAGGTGAACTTCCAACTGCTCAATAGAGTTCAGATCTTCAAAAAGTGCTTAATTTCCAGGTAACTCTTGTCTCTTAATAATCATCATGAGGGACTTACTCTCTGGTGTTGTCAATAGCTCATATGTTTGTCTTCCGTCTTGCTGATAGGTAATAATTTTCCAAGCAAGCTAAGGGACCTGTGACTCTTTATTAAAACTAATAAGAAAGAGAGTCACCGGTTTTTAAAAATCACTCAGGAAATTATTACTGACAACTCTCTCTTAATCACTAAGTAGAAGAAAAGCAGTAACAAGTTAAAATGCCTTATCTGAAAGGAAGCGGATGATTATTCTGCAATGTACATTCAGGACATTAAAATTATTTAATGAAATTTCATTATGAACAGTACAGTACCTTACACTACAAATACAGTCTTTAAACTACAGCTGAATAACCCACAATACATGTTCAAAGATTCACTGGTTCTTTCCTAATGTACTCTGTTGTTTACATTCATTTAAGAACTGGACAAAGATGACATTTAAACGTGAAATCTCACTGAATTTCAGGAGTGCAAAACTGAATTTACACTTTTTTGTAAGTATTTTGGGCAGTAGTTATTTTTCATTTCAAAATAGATTAAAACCTAAAAAAACTATTGTTCACTTTAAGTGTCCTGCTTCTGAGATTTGAAGAGGTAACAGCTGTAACACAGTAGCCATCTCTGCAACTTTTATATTGCCATTGAGGAGAAAGGGACTAAGCAACAGAGAGGGAAAAAATGTAGTGTGAATGGTAGGGGCCAATGAGGACCGAGTCAGGAATTAGCTCTCTCTTTTTTTTCCTGCCAAGTCTCTGCAATGTTATTGAACCTTAAGATATCACCTATAAACAACTTGTCCTGGAATTGGTGAGCAAGTGGGGAAAGTTTTAGACACATAACCCCAGGCTGTCAACAGCCTCCCCTTTTTCAGATGCTCAGATCCTAACATTTCCCAGGCCTTACAGCAGAGAGCGGTTCCAAGTAGAGCCATCTCTGCCTGCTGCTGTTCCATTATAGGAGCAGTGTATTTCTATTATATCCAACCCCAGCACTTGAAAGAAAGGCTACAAATAAACCAATGGTGGCATGCCTAACAAAGGAGGGCTGTCATTGGCTGGTGGTCACCGTGTCCTGTGGAGGCAACATGGACTTGCCATGAAGGGCTAGTCCTCTTTATGCTCCAGTGACCTGATCCAAAACCCATTTAAATCAATGGGCTTTGGACCAGGCCAAACCTGACCCAGGGGTGCTCACACATATCCATGTGTTCTTGTGTGATGAACTGTCTAACCCACACAGATCCCTCTAGTCAACAAGCGAGAGCAGCAGTAAGTTACCTATTATAAAAGTACATAGGAGAGACAGTAGACTGTAGAGAATACAGCATTAGGGACCCACTCCTGCACCCTTATATGTCAATAGCACTTTTACTACTGACTTCAATGAATTCAGGAACAAAATCCTAGATTAGGTGTCAGGAAGCAATTTTTATTTGCATTTCTACAGCTGACTCAGAAAATGTGGACAAGCCATTTAACTCACTTTCCTCGGTTATGAAACAGGAACTCTAATAATTTCAACTTTTGTAAAATATTTAAAGATATTCAGCTGAAAGGCACTATACAAGTGCCAAGTATTGCTTTTAATAGTGTCATCTGATAACAGCTTGTACCACTTCTAAAATTACTAATTACCTCTCCATGTTATGCCAGTGGTGGGCAACCTGCAGCCGCATGCGGCCCATCAGGGTAATCTGATTGCGGGCCGTGAGACATTTTGCTGACATTGACCATCCACAGGCACAGCCCCCAGCAGGTCTCAGTGGTGGCAGTTCACCATTCCTGACCAATGGGAGCTGCAGGAAGCGAGCATGCTCCCTAAAGTCTGCTGCTTCCCGCAGCTCCCATTGGCCAGGAATGGCGAACTGCAGCCACTGGAGCTGCGGGAGGCCATGCCTGCAGTCGGTCAATGTAAAAATGTCTTGTGGCCTGCAATCAGATTACCCTGATGAGCCACAGATTGCCCACCACTGCTTTATATCGCAATAGTATTAGAATGTACTAGTTAAATTATACAATAAAACAATAATCAGCAAATTCACCCATCCCATCTAATGCGATGTTTGGACAGTCATTTAAGTTCATCCTGTTTGCTACAAAATTGTTACTAAAAATGATTATGCCCAATAAAGTCACAATGGTGTACAAGCACATAAGTCATGCTGCTTAAAAGGTAATGCAGAATGATCATAATTCAGACAAAAATCTTTGTTTGGGCAGTAAACTAATTTAATTTATACCACAATTATACAAGGCATAACTTGCCATCTAGCAGTAAATAGATAATTATGTGCCAGTTCAGCACTGAGATGGGAAAGAATAGGAGTTTACTTCCTAGAGTGAGACCATTTACTAAGTTAATTCCTGTACCTAAACTGAACTAGTAACATTTCTAAAACCAGAATTAAGTGCACCCACTGTATGAATACTTAAACCTAACTGTTCTTCCATGTTATCCAGGAGCTCAGAATAAACCCCTACTGATCCAGAAGGTTTGTGGCACTTCTCCTAAAACAATCAGTCCCCCAAGAAATTAATTTTCAGATGTACTGTAAATACTGAAATAAAACTATGTTGAGTTCAGTTTTGCCAATAGACTCTGGGATAGCCACCTGTTTTTTTATTTTTATTTTCTAATAATAGCTGGATTATAGTAATGCCAGGCAAACCTACCAGTATTACAGTGAGTTGTTAGGAGTTGTATGAGGAGGGAGTTTGTTTTAATGAATGGCACTCTCTCAAGTTTGCACTACTTTGCAAAATAATCACACAAATTCTGTTTTATCTCCAAAAGTACATGATATGCCTTGTTGTCATTAAGGCTAAATCCTGTACTTGCATGCTCAGGAGCACAAGTCAGCAGGAAGTTAAAGTCCCACAGGCAAGCAGCCTTGTACAGCGTGAGATGGGATGCTGGAATTCTACTCTGGTGCACAAGAACATACTGGCAGCAACACGTGTCTAAAGCAAAGAGGCATGCATAGCAAGCATTTGGAGAGGATTATGTACCACACAAACTACTATGTATTTGCTGTGAATTGAGCTGCATCAAGCATGGCAAAGGCACAAATGCTATGGCTACATAAGGACAAATACCACTCAATAGAGTTAATATAGAAGAACAGGAAGTCTGATGTGTGTTTGATTTGAAAAGCAGTCTGTAAATTCAGATGATCAAATGGGTTTATAACTGACCTGCTGAACAGGATGCAAAATATATTAATTCAAGAATTTTATGAAATGTTTGAGAAGTGTAAGAGCAGTAAGATACTGTTACCCCTTTTGACATGAGTGGCTGGCCAAAAATTTGGGGTCTAGTCGGTTGTTACTGTTAGGAGGAGAAATTGGCGAGTGGACTACTACACACACTATTGTTGCCGGCACAGAGGGCAAATTGAAACAGCTTCACCACAATTTTTAAAGCCCTGCAGCCCAGCCTGAGTCAGCTGACACTGGCCAGCTGTGAGAGTTTAATTGCAGTGTAGATATATCCTTAAGAACTGTCCCTCTATTTCTTGGGCCAGAATATTACTCATCTGGTTCCAGTACTGACAGAAATACACTCTCACAGTCACTGACAATGATAAACAGCAGGAATAGCAGACACAAGCTTCCGGTGCCAGATCCACAAAAGCCAACCAAGTTTCTACAGAAAGAATTGTTCTAAGACCAGGAAGAGGCTGGCTAATCAGATAGCTATCAACATTCAGAGATAGTAGTTACTGACAGATAGATAAGATTATTCTGTCTTTATAAGCCTCTCAGGGGATTCAGATTGTCTGAACTCCATTTGAATGTTTTATTAATTGGTTGTATTAGTTTGTGGTGGTCCTTTTCAGTTGATATTATATTAAGTCTCCCTTCACATTGAACCTGGCCTTGCTATTGACATCTGGCAAAAGGGTTTATTTGCCTTACAAAAAAAAAAAAAACAGAGGGAAGATGTAAGGGTATGTTCCAGTACCCATTGGGGTCAGTCAATAATGAACCCTGTCAAGCAACAGATGTATTTACCTTTCATAATTGTGGCCAATGAAAAGTTTAAAAGATTTTAGGGCCAGAAGGGACCATTTATGATCCTCTACACTGACCTCCTGCTTAACACAGGCCAGAGAACCTCACCCAGAGCAGGTCTACACTACAGTGGGGATCGACACTCTGAGATCGATCCATGAGCGGTCGATTTAGCAGGTCTAGTAAAGACCTGCCAAATTGACTGCAGATCTCTCTCTAGTCAACCTCTATACTCTACCCCTGCTGAGAAGAGTAAGGTAAGTCGATGGGAGATTTTCTCCCATCAACACCAACACCCCCCCCGTGGTGTAGACCCCATGGTAACTCGAGCTAAGGTCCGTCGACTCCAGCTACGGTATTCACATAGCTGGAGTTGTGCAGAGTAGGTCGACTTACCATGGTAGTGTAGACATAGCCCCAGTAATTACTGCATCAAGCCCATATCTTTTGATTGGCTACAACGTATCTTTTAGGAAGATATCCAGCCTTTATTTAAAGGCTTTGAGTGATGGCGAATCCACCATGTCTCTATGATATGTTATGGTGGTTAACCATCATCACTGTTA
The DNA here is from genome assembly GCF_016161935.1 of Mauremys reevesii. Taxonomy (NCBI): domain Eukaryota; kingdom Metazoa; phylum Chordata; order Testudines; family Geoemydidae; genus Mauremys; species Mauremys reevesii. Next base: position 47,747,504 of record NC_052633.1, on the reverse strand, counting down.
AATTCAGACTAGAAATAAGGCCACTTTTGTCTAGATTTAGCTTCCAGCCATTGTATCTCATTATGCTTTTATTCCTGTTAGATTAAAGAGATCACTATCATCAGAAAACTCTTCCCCATGTAGGTATTTGTAGACCATGATCAAGTCACCCATTAATCTTCTCTTGGCCATATTAGATTGTGCTTTATACTGACAGACTTAGGTTTCCAAACCGCTAAACATTCTTATAGCTTTTTTTAAAAAAGTTTCCAAATTTTCAACTTAATTTTTAAAGTTTGAATACTGTGTCCAGTTCCGGTGTCCAGTTCTGGTATTACTAATGTATACAGAGGTAATACCAGTTCCCTACTTTTACTTGATATTTCCCTTCTTATGCATCCAAGGATCATTTTCCCTGTCCTCGCTACAGCATTGCAATGGAAGCTGATGTTCAGTTGGTTTTCTACCATAAACCCTAAGACTTTCAGTCCCTGTACTACAGGACACTGTTTCCCAGATTGTAGGTATGACCTACATTCTTTCTTTGTAGATGAATAAACTTGCATTTGGCTCTAGACATACCCCATAATATGATGATTCTCTATTTACAACTCTTTTTGAGACCTCGTGAAACTAAGTCTAAGACTATTATGTCAACACAGTTACCTTCATCAATCAAACTTGTAAATCTCATAAATAAAAATATATCAAGGTGATTAGGGACAGGAAATAAAGACCAATTTATTTCCAGTAATCTTGCATACCACCCCTTTCTTACAATCCTTTGAGAGACATCCATCTCTGTAATGACATATGGCAGCACCCATCTCCAGGTGGAAAATGTGTGCAGCTACCCACCACTGCATCATAATTTTCCTGGATTTGGCCCATAATGAATAAAAACAACTTCTCTTTACAAACTGTAAAATCTTGCATTAGTTTCTGTTCAGAACTTCTATTAGCTAGACGTGGAGTTCCACGTGCAGAATGTTATCAGGATTTAGCATATAATATTTTGGGATGGCAATATCATGAAGATAGAAAGAGGTGTTGATTTGATTTTGCCACTTTCAAAAGCAAAATTTGCTAGAACTTCCTCAAAAAAAATGTACTTTTGGGATTAAACAGATGTTTCAAGATGGAAACTTTCAGATGGTTTCAAAAGGGAATTTGTTTGAGAAAGCTGAAGAGGAAATTGTACCTTAGCCTTAACTAAAGTTTTCAATGAAAGCTATCAATAAATAAATCATTCATCCACCACTGAACTACAATCCCCTCAAACAGAATATGGCAGCTGATCTGTGCTAGTCAGGCTACCCAACAGTTTTTAGAAGAAGTATAGTATTCTGTTTCCAACTGAAGCTATAGGTCCACAAACTGCACCAATGATCAAATGGCTTGATATTTTTCCTGGTGAAAAGCTGAAGAAATGCAAACACTTAACTGTGTCCTATGAAGATAGACAGACGGAGGGTTTTTAATTTGGTGAATTCACCAGGACAGGCACCAGTAGCAGCAGCAAACAGCTTTTCAACCACCAGAAAGTTTATTTCTATCAAAGTTCAAGCAATGAATTTCAATTTTTCTAAGAAAAAGTCTAATCTCCCTGGCAGATGCAGTATCATCTGAATATTCCACATATAATTTCACTTCATTGCTCCTCTCTATTTGAGCTCTTTTTGAAACTGTAATTACATAAACAGAGAACCTCCCACACGCTGACTGTGGAAAAATACATATTAACTCCAGACATGCTGTGGGTGTTCTGCACCTTTTTTTTTTAAGCAAGCTTCTTATTTGTCAGAAACTATTAAATACTGTCTAAAATAGCAATAACGCAAAATGTGTAATGGTAGCAACTGTCATTCTCATTCACTGATTTGTTTAGTTCTATTATTTCTTGTTTTGTTATGTTAAGGGATAGATCATGAAACTACTACTGCAGTATAAAAAAAATACTTTTCCTCACTAAATATTTGCAGCTTTGCTGTTTACAAAATGAGCTATGACATAGTTGGATATTTCAGTTTATTTGCTTTGAGGATCTGATCAATTAAACGAGTCAGAAATATATCACTGTCATATGGCAGCAAAGGATGCACTTCCTTTGACAAATTATTTCCGCACATTCTTACTGATTTAGGGCCCAAGATTCATTGACATTAGGGTAAATCAGGAGCAATTTCACTGATGTCAATGCAGTTGCACTGGTATAAAAATGGTAGAAGTGATTGGACAATCAGACACAGTTTTAAAACTGGACGTATTAAAAAACAACAATTTATGGGAAATTACTACTGATCATAAACTCACAGACCCAGATCCACAGCTGGTGTAAATCAGGATAGTGCCAATGAAGTCAATAGCAGTGACTGGTTTAATAGCAGCCAATAACCTGGTCTATGTACTGTATCCTAAATAAAATGAGCCACATTCTGAAGTTCTTTCTTGGCTATTAATAAG